>NC_062529.1:10692576-10882576 GCF_022655615.1 Tachysurus fulvidraco
GGTGTGAAAACCTAAAAAAAAGACATTAAGGGACTGTCAGGAACCTGCTGTAGGGATTTTTAAGAAAATATACGGCAAGCATATGTTCATTGGCTATTGGGGTTTGCCATACAAATGTATGGCTAAGATGACTACTCTTATTTATTTATTTATTTATTTATTTATTTATTTATTTATTTATTTATTTGCTTACTTACTTGCTTACTTGCTTACTTACTTACTTACTTACTTACCTATTTATTTGTTTGTTTGTTTGTTTGTTTATTTATTTATTTATTTGTTTGTTTGTTGTCGATGGTGTTGTTTTAATTGTTTTGTTGCTGTGTTGTGTTGTTCTTACTGTGATAAATCTTATAACTCGTGTTGATTCTCCATCTGCAGTCTCTCGATTCATGGGCTCCTCTTCTGGCATGAACATGAGCAGCCTTGGCTCACTGGCAGATGTTGGTAAAGGCATGGGATCCCTGAGCAGCGCACCGAGGAGAAAGAGACGCGTGCTCTTCTCGCAGGCGCAGGTCTACGAGCTCGAGCGCCGCTTCAAGCAGCAGAAGTACCTCTCTGCGCCGGAAAGGGAGCACCTAGCGAGCATGATCCACTTGACCCCGACCCAGGTGAAAATCTGGTTCCAGAATCACCGCTACAAAATGAAAAGACAGGCCAAAGACAAAGTGTCCCAGCAGCAGATGCAGCAAGATAGTGGTTCTTGCCAGCAGCAGCAACAATCTCCGCGACGGGTAGCTGTGCCCGTGTTGGTGAAGGACGGCAAACCGTGCCAAGGCGGCGGCCACACTCCTACTAGCGCGGCACAAAACCATCATCACCAGGGCGCTAATGTCATGCTCATGACTAACAATGGCGCAATGGGCCAGCATCCGAGTCAGCAGGTAGGCAGCGCGGGCCAGTCTCCAGATTTGGGCCAGCACGGTACGAGTCCCTCTTCTCTCCAGACTCAGGTGACCGGTCTATCACACCTGAACTCCTCTGGCGCTGACTACGGCACGGCCTTGCCCTGTTCCGCTCTGCTGTATGGCAGGACGTGGTGACGACAGTACAGACCGCGGACGGATAGACAATATCTGTAGGCTATTTGACCTCAACGACTGCTTGACCGACTCAACAGCAACACAAAAAATGAAATACTCTATAACCGTTTTGAACAGCCCGACTTTTTTTTCCTCCGTCCTCTCAAAATCCAGACTGGAGACAGTGACGGGGGAAATGTTGATCAATGCAGAATGATAAAAATAGCCCTTTCCCAGTCTTTCGTTATGAGGATGTGCGTCCAAAGATGGCGAAGAAGATGGAATTATTTATATAGCTTTTAAGCGGAGACAATATATAAAAATTACATCATCCCGACGGATGAAATAAAAAGCCTCATTTGGCACTTTAAGACGCCGTCTCACATTTTGACTGCTACAGTACATTCCTGATTCTTATAGATTGCAATGTAAGCCGTAGCTTGTACATTCCTGTAAACGGTTTGGATTTAATACATAGTTTTTAGCGATATGTATATGTATAAAATTTTTTATCGATATTAAGGGTTATATGTTATTTGAGTTCCACTGGTATTTGTACGTTTCATTTTCTTGTAACTTATAGATATTTGACTTAAGCGCAGTCATACAATCATATTAATAAATTATGAAAAATGACACACTTTTTTTTATTATAATTGGTTGCAAGAATTAATACGGTATCATCTAACCAAATTAAATTCACTTTATTTTTTCTTCATAAATTTTGATAAAGCCTCTGAGAAACCTTTAATTACACCTAAATTTATCAATGAGAATAAAAATAGCTTATGCTTTCTGCAAGATCATGTTTTGTAATACTCAGGATTTTTTAACACAAGAACATATTTTCTGCAGTAATTCGTATTCATCAATATTTCCAAATTAGACTTTTTTCCCTTTTTTTTGGAGAGCTAAAATAAGCTCTTGAAGCAGAACTGACCTGATATAATTTCCCGACTCACGTGAGCATGAAGTGGCCATAAAAAGGAACATTTTCGCGCAATTTAAACCATGTGTCGATTGTAAAAGCTTAGAGCCTTTCTGGCAAATAAATAAATAAATAAATACAATATGTATTCGCCATTTTATGGCCTCGATATCTGAACACTTTCGGGAAGAGACAAAGCAAAATGAAATCTTGCCTAATATAAGCTGCCATTTGACTCATTGTACAAATCTAGCCAACTTTTACTCTAAAGTGTGCAGCAATAACTATCCACTTTCTTCGCAGGTAAATACAATATAGCTAATTCGCAATATTAAATGCGGCTTTCCTTGTAGCTCACGAAAACATAACTTTGTTATTTTAAAACCCTATAAATGTTGTTTGTTGTTTGTAAAGTAAACCAAAAGCTAGGCCTTTGTAAAGTCGGCGCCTTTTTTGAGGTTTCTTTTTTCCCCGGTGTGAGTCAGTGAAGGTGATGTGTGCGCACATCAAACAAACGCTCCCGAAAGCAAGCTTATCAATCAGATCCCTGACCAAACAAGCCAGAGTTCACCCAAAGAACCGGGCGACACAATGGACAGTAAATTATCAGAAAAGCCTCTGTCTACGATGCCTGTGTGAATCTACGGCTCCAACACTGTTTACGTAATGATAAAGTTTAAAAACATCATCAGTGACCGCTGTTTTATGTTGGACCGAAACAAGGAAAAGGTCTTCGTGTGCACGTTTATGTTTTATGTAATAAATATAAAGAATCTTAGCCCACTCGTGTGTCCAATTAACCACAACATCTTAGCGAGCAGTAAAGTCCAGCCCGTATTGTGCATGTAGTAGTAAAAAAATTTTAAAGACAGGTGCCTTTGACAGGAACATCTGATAATGCGTGCAGAGTTGCTTACCCTGTCTTGCACAACGACTGTTAAGGACATTTCTTTCATTCGAAAATTTAATCAAAATGCTATCATTGAACAGAATATTTTTAAACTGTTGTTACAACTCGATATGAATTTAATAAGAATCTGTGGATCTTTTGTTTCCAGTTACATTTGAACAGTATTAATGTTGTAAAATGTTGTGTTTTTTATTGTTTATGTAAAAGCTTATTTAGTATATCCAATGCATTTTAATTTTCTTAAATGCTAACGGTTCCACATCTTAAAAATTTGATCTGATTAAATAGATGATAAAAGCTAATACCCTAAAAAGTATGTGTATTGGATGTAACCGAAGTGGTTTCCGTTTAGTTTGCCTTCTGTGCACCCATTTTGAATGGTGGCAGGTGTTTGTTCCACCTGGGTGCTTGTTTGTTTACAGATTATTTTTGGTTGCATATAAATTAGTTCTAGTTAATGCCTCCAGCTGTTTTTACATGGATTACCCTACCCTTTTAATCACTGTACCCAGTTACTAGTAAGATACTTCCAGGTTTGAGGGAGAATATGTGCTCAACATAAATGCAGTAATTAGATTTACATAGTATTATTATCAAAATGTCTGCAAAGTGTCTAAATATAAGTCCACATCTAAATGTTTTATTATGTTCTAAATTTGGCCTCATGGAGATCTCTGATGGACAGATAGGTCCAGCTACTTGGGCTGCGGGTCGCACTGTTTAATGAGCCTTTGATTGTAATCGCGCACTTCTTTTGGATGATGAGTCGTTAAATCAGCGGCTGTCTTTATATCATCAGTTCATTTTAATGTGTAAGTCTAAAATTATATTGCCATAGCCATTTATTTGAGATAAGTTTACTTAATTATCTGTAAGGTCCACCTGCTGTTGCTTGAGTTATCTTGAGCTACAAAATTCGAGAAAAAAAATCCCAAAAAGTACATCACAATCATTACAATTCCGCAAGTTGCAATTGCAGTGCTTGGATTAACAATTTTACATCCGAGCCCAAGCGCATTGACGTTAGCTTTATCGTTTAAATTCTGTATATGAGTTTATCGAGTTGACAATCGGCAAACGACAGGCAATGGAAATTCCTAGGAGTTTGTTGGATTGCATCAAATATTCTACAGCATGTGACTGAAAACTGACTGGCGCCCAATTAAATCACTCTCTTAAATCGAGTAGCTATTCACATAATATAAAACATATTCGCTTTGACAGTGAGTTCTTTTTTAATCTCCGTGCAAATGCAATACATTTCCACAGCAATCGTGATGCGATCGAGACTCTATTAAGTTCTGTTAGAGACTTTTTTGTTGAATCCGCCGTGAAAGAATACAGATTAAATTTACATGTCTGAGGCTTGGTGTGTGGTCTTTGTAGAGAGCTTATGTGAAGCGTGTGTGCTCTCGTCGCTGTCTTTCAGCACATACGTTGCACAACTACGGACAGATACGGACAGTCCTCACCGTATTATGAGGAAAGATCTCGCTTACTGCCATCAATTAGACCCTAAGTCCCTAATCCCAATGTAATCATACAAAGCTAGGGTGTGTTGGGGTCTGCGTCTCTGCTTTATTTTGAATGACACAATCTAGGTCAACGGAAATAAGAAATCTGGACCGATTACTCATCATTTTAGCAATTAGATTACAATATTCTCTGAAGTAATCAGACCACTTACTTGAGGATCACGGTTAAAAGAGTTTTCTTTCATACATACATATCAGGTCAAAAATGATCAATGTCTTAAACTGGACATTTTGGATAATGACTCAGTATTGCTATGTGCATGTGTGATTTTAATACTGTTAATTTCATTTAAATTCCGCCACTTAATCTACAATTGGTGATACAACTGGAAAACTTTATTTATACATGTAATTTTTATTATTTGTTTTTATTACTATTATTATTATTGTTATTATTAGTAGTAGTATTATTATTGTTGTTGTTGTTGTTTTTAGACGCTATTTCAAGTTCATGACTTTATACAAATTAACTAATTAATTCTTTAGAAAACAAATGAACATGGTAAAAACAGTTAAGAATTCTACCTACTAGAGTACAGTGTAACCGTGTGACAACTGACTCAGTCGCCGATTTAATCCAATATATTCTTCGCAAGATCAAGTGAAGTCATTTTGGGCCCAGCATTAGGGCGCTGTCCGTGGTGCTGAAGTAATACAAATGAACATTCATGGGAGAGAGAGAAAAGTTACGATTTATCTCACTTGACATCAATTTGTAATAAAAGCACTAAAATAGAAATATTCAATCCTTAAACCTGAGTACAACTAATATTTAACAATAATACAAATAAAAGTGGAAATAGGCCTTGCAATAATGGTAAGTGGAAGGTTCACAGTTCATTCCTTGTCATCTACTTTCAACTATAACTATACACTTAAACTCATCCGTATAAATAAATCTTGTGTTAAAACATACAATAGAATATTGAATATCTATATATTTAAAAACTAACAATAATAGAATAAACTATCAAGGTTACCTGCTACACTACTTCACAGTAAAGCTTCTTAAGCATTCTCTGAATAATTAAGTGTTTTTCTGGGGAATATAAAAGTCTGTTTAACAGAGTTAGACATCCAGAAATTCTACTTATCTACTTATCTAGAAGTATATCCAGCGGTTTGTTGCTAACGCCAGGTTCGATAATCAGATCTTTCAGATTCTCCAGCAGATTGTCTAGCTCTGTAAGCAAAACATGCACACACAATTTGCAATATCAATCGTGTCCCTTTGAAAAGGATTTAATTTGCAAATTATTATCGAAAATAATGAACCACTGAAATTTGCTTGGCCACCTCAGGGACCCTGTACTGAAAAATTGTTGATTAATTAGGTTGTAAGTCCTATATGTCCATTTGTGTATTTAGTCGTCGCCTATAGATGATATTGATTTTGCTTTAGGGAAAATGTTTCCCATTCCCATAGATATCTGAAACGCTAGCTAAAAGTTTAGAATTTTCCCTGCCGCAAAACATGACATTTCGCCTCATGGATCCGGCGTTCAAAGAGAAGTACCGTGTGGAGCATTTATATGTTTTTAAAAAGCAAAACAGCAAATATTTTTGGTTTATTTTGTTAATTTAATTTCGACGACATTACAAAATATTTTATTATCAGAAAATAACCCAGGATTAAATATATGAAATACTATGCACTTATAGGCGTGCAAATGCAAGACGCCTCGATAGGTAAGTATAAAAAACAGCAGAGTGCTGCTTTTGTAAAAAATATTTATAATATATATATATAACCCAACTCATTATTATTATTATTATTATTGTTGTTGTTGTTGTTGTTGTTGTTGTTGTTTTATTAGTAGTAGCAGCAGTAGCAGTGGCAGTAGTATCATCAAATCTCTAAACAGATACTTTTGAAATTCATTCACAATTAATTTAACCCGTGTCATATACCACTAAAGTATGAAACTCACTAAATGTTTCTCTTTCCAGAAACATGAGCGACATCCTTGTTTTATTACAGTTAAAAAAAGCCTAAAGAAGCAATATGTGGGAGAATCAATTGCTGGCCGGTTGAGAGAGAAAAAACGGTAAGCTGTGAAACTACAAATACTAGGTGAAATATAATGTTGATATATAAAGTACACTGGGATAAGTTTATTATTATTATTATTATTATTATTATTATTATTATTATTATTATTATTATTATTATTATTATTATTATTATTATTATTACACCAAACTAAAATAGCTGCTAAGCCTATTTAGACCTAGCCTTGTTTATTGTTTTTGCTAAGTCTGTTACTAAAGTCTAAATTCGCCGTTCTATGTCATTTACGGTCATTGGCACCGACTTGTTTTACACAGTTTGTTTGTAACCAACTTATATAACAATTAGTTGACACTATTTATACAGACCAAATTACACATTACAAGTTACACAACCGGGATAAGACCACACACGCACACCCACGCACACGCACACACACAGACACACACAGACACACACAGACACACGCAGACACAGACACACACACACACACACACACACACACACACACAAACACACACACACACAGACACAGACACACACACAGACACACAGACACACAGACACACAGACACACACACACACACACACACACACACACACACACACACACACACACACACACACACACACACACTCGCGCGGCTATGTATGTATGTATGTATGTATGTATGTATGTATGTATGTATGTATGTATGTATGTATGTATGTATGTATGCATGTATGCATGTATGTTTGTATGTAATATTGTTTGATTAGTTTGCCAGTATAATCTTGGATGAATGACCGAATACAAATTTCCTTGTGGATCCTGATAGCTTTTTAGAAATTATATGTAATATTGTCATTATTATTAAAGTAAAAGACTAATTATCTTACTTACGAATGCCCCCTTGCCTAATTCTGTGCCTCTGAACAACCCCCGACACTCACCACCACACACCCCACCCCCGAAAACTCCTTTATATGTAAACTGTCTTGGATGAGGTGGATTAATATGGTTCTGAACAACCAGCATTCATAATTAGATTTTATTAAAGTTTCGTCAGCTTGCTAAAGGAATTATTATTCATTGGGTTCATTTGTACCATTGATGACTTGACACTACAAACATTTATTCAATACTAGTGATTGAGGTGCGCTGCCTCTTTCATTGGGTTTGTAAAAATGTTAAATCAGAAAATAACTAAAAACTCTTGTTTGTTTCGACATCTCATTTACCTTACATTCTAAAATTTACGTGACAAATTGCACAATTACAAATCAACTGCAATCACATCCTTTAGTAAATCTTACTCAAAAATATCTTTAATTGTCCGGCATCTGCTTGTTGAAGCCATTGTACAGTGCATACAAAACGGGTCATTTGTGAGGAGAAATACTTAGCCTGCAAAGCAGAATGCAAGATGCTGTAATACTTGACCTTTCAGTGTAATTGTGGCAGCAATGAAATACATCGCATTCAGTGCTATCTGAATGGAGCCTCTTTTTTTTCATGCGATGAACAAAAAAAAACCCATGCATTTTCATACCTCGCCTTTCTTTATTGCTTTTCTGCGTGTTTCTCTCCCGAGAAAATTATACTTTTAATGACCACAGCCGTTCAATCCACATACAAATTGGATAAAACCGCAGTGCTATTGCTCAGAAATTGCACAAATGTTCGTATATGTTTAATGATTTATTTACATGTTGACTAGGGAAAGACATTCACACGTGATTTCCACAAACACGCGTTATTAAATGATAAATCGCTTTGGAAACAATCAAATTTTATTTGCTTAAGGTTTTTATAGCTACTTCGGTACAATTCTTGCCAATTGATTACAGAAAAAAAAAATCCCACTCAATGTATGGCAACTGAAAAAGGAGAGATTTGTGGAGTAAATAAAAGACAAACTTCAGGAAAGCAGCTCTTCAATCTCTACATGGTAAATATGATGTTTTAACAAGAGAGATGTGAAGCAGAGAAGTGGTACTCCTCCTGTTCTTGTACTGTACCAGCGGGAATCCTTTGGTGGTCATCGAACCATCACTAACCGTGTTAGGGTTGGGGCTGTCACTAAATGGCGTATAATCACACACCCGCTGCTTTTTTCATCAACTTTTTGTTGTCTAAACACAGCCAGTTTGCTTACCCGTGTTTTCAAAAGTAATAATCATTAAAACGAAATGTAGGGTATTCTGAGTGAGGGGAATAAACCTGATCGCACTAAACAGCTCCTTGAACTAGGTGAATTAGAAACACTGACATCTTCTAACATCTTCTAACAGCCAGTTGGTTACATTAATGTCTTATTATGGCATTTTTTTCTGTGCGAGCCCACAGAATACCAATTCACGTGAACCTTCTTATAAGCATCTATAACATATAACCTATAACCTAAAGCAGACTCGTTAGAGAAACTGTTTGAGACTCTCAGGAGGGGTTTTACTAGAGATATGGAGCATATATGGTGTACCTTTAAAGTTTTACAATTAAAACGTAACCATGCACCTTAAAAATATATACTCATATAAGACAAAAAGCACAAAAGAGAAGGTTGCCTGCTCCAAACACAGCTAAAGATACAAATCAGCATCCTTTTCCCTGGGATTTTAGTTCTAATCGATCTCATCTTATCGCATTGTATCTGTGTGTATATATGTCTGCATAGTTGATAAAAGCGTTTATGTAATAAAAAAAACAGCAATAAAATATAAAAAAATAAAGTGTTCGTTTCCAATGAGTTTTATTCCAGATTGTACTGAGAAGTGGCCTAAAAAGGCAACCGCATACAAGTATAGCTCGACGATCAGTGGGTCTTGCTCCAAATAAATTCACACGTATCACCGACGTGGCGTGATTTCAGAAAAAAACAAAATCACTTTAAATATATGTTTGACCAGAACGCCGCTTCAGGGGTGACATAAATAGCTTAGAATAATAAACAGGCCATAGGTCCCCTACAAGAATGCAAAACTAACTACTAAAGACGCGACGTTCTATGGTGTGTTTCTGACTTAACATTAAGACCTGTTGAGATGATGTCTTTTTTAAACTGCAGAACCAAGAGGAGGTATGCTATTTGCCTTAATAAAATATGTCATTAGGAAGAATTCATGTCACACAAAAGGAACGGCAGTCAAAATTGCCCCACTGCTGTTTGGTAATTATATAGTTTGCCCGGGCAGAGGGCTGTGTCGCATCGAGGCAGGTGGCAGGTCCATCATGCAAAAGAATTGGCGGTGCCTACATAATTAGCAGGCGCCAAGTCGCCCAAATTAACAATTAGCTAACATGCAATTCCCTCTGTGAGGCACGGAGTCTCGCCGTTGTGTGACCATTGTATTACACGGGCAAATCGCATGTATAGCGTATCATTTGTCATTTCCACGCTCCTTTCACAACTCGGTGGCAAAGGAAATCAGGGTGCGCGTTCATCATTAGAGTCCCTCTGATTGGTGCTACTGTTTCCGGGGTATTCAGAGCAGCCTGAAAATTAAATGGGTCCTTTTTTTAAAACCGGTTTAAGAGATAAGACCCTCTTCCAAACTCCCACCCCGAGCCCCATATTTCCATACACCCCTTTAAAACTTTGTCCTTAAACCAAAATAACAAAAAAATAATTTCAACAGTAGATTGTCTTAGCGTTTGACACTTTAGCTTGTACATAATGGCATTTTATTTATACTCTCAGTTTTACATAATTGTTTTAGATGGTTTTATTTTGGACATTGCTGTCATTTTTTTTTATTGCACTTGTACCATGTTTCAAATCCTCTTTGGTTTTTGCTGCTTAATGGATGCAAATATTCTGGCATATTTTATCCCCATCATGGATCCTGCTCACTGGCGCCATATCAACACAGAGGCAAGGCAGAGTAAATGATACCCAAAAATTAATAACGCATCCTTGGATCATAAACATATCCTGGAGTCACGCACAAGATTCGGAAGGTCCCGTCTTGACTGAATGGCGTAAAGCAGTTTATGTATTTGTCTCCGTGTTAATCACCACTTTATTCCCGCAATGCATCACCTTCATAGGTGCAATCCTGATCGTAGAGGTCTTGCTATTCTAACCTCTTCCACAGATCCCTTTCGAACCAGCAATGTGAATGCATAGAGCACTGATCGGCAAAACAGAGCCCACCCACCTACTCATTATTGCGGCTGCCCTCCGCCATGACACGAGAACAAAGTAGCCATTAGGGCGCATTAGGGCCGGGAATGGCAGTCATCAGCAACCAGTTATCTGTTAATGAAGGCAAACACATGCGGGGCGATACACTAGAACCGATCAATAGCGCGTCTGGACAATGTCAGAAAGCACACAAAAAGAGGGAGATGCAAATCAATTGTACCTCGTGTTTGTTTTGAGACTACCGAGACTATCCCAAGCAATTACTTCTACATTAAAGCCAATTTAACATGGAGGCTGCTACCTTCTACATCAGTTCTTTATTTTCCTTGGTTTCTTGAACTGCCAACTTTATTCTGGTGTCAAGCCACCTGGACGTTTTAAATATGAATAATTTCATATACTAAAAATAAATTGAAGCATCAGTGTGTAAGAGATAATAAATAATTTCTATTCTATTAGACCTACACGTGTTGAAACTTATTTTCATCTTGGATGTTATGTATGGACATTTCTACAAATTTGAGGACTAGAGAAAGTTGCTGATACACACGCTAAAGCCAGAAACAAATCTTCATACACAGACACAAGTTTGGCAGAGAACGTGTGAACTTGAATTAGTCCTTTTATACTGTATTGTGAGCTGATCTTTGCCAAATTCACAACTGACTAAGAGTCATTCTGAGCACTTGACATCAGCAATGTAATGACACCCTTAAATTCAAAGAGTAAACAAAAATAAAGCCTTTGGATGACTCTGGCTATTTAGCTTTTAGGCAACCAATGTATCCATTTCTCCTTTATCTTTTGACGGGTTTAGATAAATCAAACAGAGAAATAGACCTTCACATCATTAGTTTTACACACTCACACACACACACACACACACACACACACACACACACACACACACACACACACACACACACACACACAGAGACACACACACACACACTATGTATAGTTCTTAAACATCTTAATATTTATTCCTTCCCCAAAATGGAGGTGAGCAAACAGTTTTGGCTTCATGAACACACTGCCTCCCATAAGCCCTTGTCACCCGACCACCACCACCACTACCCTCCCTCCCAAAGCCATGTTAGCTTCCTAGTACAGGACCATGGCATGCTGTGTTTTGGCAGAAAATCAATAAAGGGGAAAATCTGCTCTAATCATCCGTACATTTACCATCACAATCAACAATCAAAGCCAAGACCTGAGTCTTTATTTGTAGGCCTGAGCTGCCCAATTTTCCCACTGTGAAAAGCAGGCTAAATTAGAATCCTTGGTTCCTGTTAGCAGCTCTTAATGGCTCTGATTTGTGAACTGCTAAATGAGGTTATGTAAATTGATCCTGAGTGCAGGCAGGGGCCCCCAGGTGACAGGTGCAGTCACCCAAGGGGAAGGGGGGTCAGGGAGGAGAGAAGAGTGAGAAAACTTAGCATGCTTAGAGTGTCTACCCCCAGAGAAGTTATGCAGCAGAAGGATTTGCAATTAAATTCCTCCATCTATTGTATGATATTTGCTGAAAATGCTTGTATTTGTTTTATAAGCAGACAGAGGGTCAGGTGTTTAAAAAATGCATCTGAGTTCATTACCATTAACTCAGTTTTATTTGACTGCATTGTTTCTGAAGACTTGGCATAAAATAATGTCAGTCACATAATGAAAATGGGAGATTAGATAAATAATAAAATATTTCTCCTTAGTCCAGGTTTATTGTTAGTACAATGTAAAGGAATATAAGTGACCAGGTTTTAAAACTTAGGGCAAGCTTAATTCATTTAAAAAATGACATGTACTAGCCAAACAAGAGACATGTTTTTATCTGTTTGACGGTGCTTTTCATTACTTGTTTTTTTTAACTGTAGTAGCTGTGAGAGGAAAGACACTTTCCAACATGTCCATTTCCCAATAGTACACACATATGCAGAGTGCTTACAGAGAGAGAAGGGGGGGAGAGAGAGAGAGAGAGAGAGAGAGAGAGAGAGAGAGAGAGAGAGAGAGAGAGAGAGAGAGAGAGAGAGAGAGAGAGAGAAGACTGGTTAAAATAATTCTAAATATACTATACAAAAACAAAATACACTATACTACAGACAGCAAAGAAATACAATAATTAGACTGTGTATAGAAACAAGATTGATGTTGACATATGGATAGACAGAAATCATTTTAGTGGTTCTCATTTTAAGTTTTATTTTTTGCGAAGATCATAATTATCCTAAATATTCACTTAAAATGTTAAAATCACAATTTAAAAAGACAAGCCAGACTACTAAAATGAGCAGTTTTATTCTCTCTGTCTTGCTCCGTGGGAATACTGAAAGCAACAAGCAAATTACAAATAGATGTCAAGTGCTACAGTTCCCTGCTCCCTGAAAGAATTAAACTGCACCCCAAAAAGAACTAGAGCTGAATGGCTTGTCTCCAAACCCTTCCTAAAATGATTAACCTGTCCAGAGAACATTTTGGACTTTAGAGCCGAGCGCTTTGTGGTTGATGGCAATTGTTCTTTTTTCCCCCGTTGTTGCGTTCGTCTCTCCTCATTATATAAAGAGAAGAAGAAAAGATGTATGAATAGGGAAGGGAGATTTTCCCACAGCCTTTCAGCACAGAAAAATACACCATTGTGGGCAGCCTCCCATTCCAAACTCCATTACACATTTGTTTGTCAGTTCATCCTACTATAAATGATAGACAACCTTTTCAAAGTGTTCCTTGGGAAAGAAAAAAAGAAGAAAAAAAGAATGTGACAATATCGCCAGAAGGGCAACAACTGATATGGTGGATTTTGACATAGAGTGAAATCATCAACCCAGATGAAGGCAGAACGTGCAAAGATTTAAAAAAATCCTATATATCGGAACAGATAACACATATAAAACAAACATTTCCTCTATAAAGATGACCTTAAAGATACTGCAAGATGTTGGATTTCCTCAATATCTGGTAGAAAATGCTATTCGAAGTTATAGGCAGAAGAACAGGTAGGTTGTGTTGCATCCATCTACTGTGCTCATTAGTCTCTCAGTAGCAAGTGCCAAGTCAGAACACACTTTGAGAGAAAGTATGGCTATGACCAAAATCATACTAAATAAACCTATCTATTAATGAAGTATAGACAAAATATTTAGTACAGTATTATGTACTTTAAAAAGATGCAAACAGCATACACACCTAGCCAATATCAGTGCAACATGCACATAGCTTGTTGGCTACTTTAAAACAACATTCTTTTCTTTAATATTGCATTTCTGACCCTTATATTTTCCTTATATTATGCAACCTGAATATGAACATGAATTCAGTTGCTGATCAGTAACAACATACAACCAGCTGTCAGGGTGATGTAAAATAAAACTATGTTCACCAGACCAGGCCACCTTCTTCCACTGCTTTATGATCCAGTTCTGTTCATAATATGGCCATTGTTGGAGTCTTCAGAGGTGTACAGGGGTCAGCATGGGCACTCTGCCAGTCTGGCTAAGCAGCCCCATACACAGCAAGATCCAAAGCACTGTGTTCTAATACATTTCTATTATAGTCAGCTTGACCTTTTTAAGCAATTTGTGCTATAGAAGCTCCTCTGTTGGATTGGTCAAGACGAGCAAGCCTTTCACTCCTTAGCTGAATCAACAAACTTTGGGACCCCATAATCCATCCAGTGCTTCACTGGATGTCTGTCACAAACCACTGCATACCAGGAACAACCCACATGACCTGCTGTTTTGGAGATGTCTAGTACAATCTGGCCCTGGTGAAAATCGCTCAGATCTGTATGCTTGCCCATTTTTCCTGCTTCCAACACATCAAGAACTGACTGTTGCCAGTATAAGAAGATAATCAATGTTATTAATGCTTTTAATGTTATGGCTGATCAGTGCAATTATTTGCTGTCGTATCCTCAATACTACAGAAGCATTATGACAATACTGTAAGAATTAAGAATACTGTCATTTATATTATTTTGACAGCCACGTGGTGAAAAAGCAAAAGCTCTTAGTGCCTCCATTGTAATCTCACAGCTTGACAACAAACACACAGAGCAATAAATATACACATTGCAGGCAGTTCAGATGACTCATTCTCAATCTCCTGACATAATTTTCATTCATTCATTTTCTACCGCTTATCTGAGTCACTGGTCACGGGGAGCCTGTGCCTATCTCAGGCGTCATCGGGCATCAAGGCAGGATACACCCTGGAATTATTCCTTAGGTCCTCTTCACACCATCTCTCAAATGATCCAGTCCCAGGTGAAATTTACACAAGTGCTGTTTATAGTAGGAATTTTGAATGCAACTTTAGTGACTGCTTTTGATAGGATTTTATACATTATTTCTGCTTAAGAGGTGTGTTAGGCACTGAATTTGTTTGCAGGCAGAAATGTATCTCATATGATTTGATTGAGTGGTCTGCTCATATCGTATACATGAACAAGAAATGTGATGACAAGAAGCTACATCACTACAGTTAGAGCATTGCTTAATGGTGGAGAACTTTCCAGCTAGGCCAATGACAGTCATTTAGTCAGTCCTCCCTTGCTGTCCATGACACACTGAGGCATGGTTACATTCATATTACAAATGTTACAGTATGTTATCAGATGCATCCAAACCATTTTCCAAGGTGGTTTCAGCGATCGGATAGAAATGGTGAAGGGACTTTGGACCCTGTTAACACCTGTATTTAAATCTGTGTTATAATTTTATCTTGTTATATACCACAAAATTAAATTTGCATAGAGACATTCCAAAGAAAAAATTGGAAGAAGTTTGACAAAAAAGATTGGATGGAAGTAGCAGAGATAATTGATGCCTTTGGTAGATATGTAGGTTAGTATGAACACATAACATCATGCAATCAGTGTACAATTACAGAATACATTAAAAAATAAATAAAAAGCATAAACTATTCAGAAAAAGCCACAGTGCAGATTCAAAGGGAATTGGCAAGTAAGTGTTATTAACCCACAACACATATATTTTGTCAGGATGATTCCTATAATAATTTGACATTGGATAGGGCAGTAGACTAATAGACCAAAAAAGACACAGATTAATGGATTGTTCAAAAAAATTATTGGTTACAAATCACCCTACTTAATAAAGCCAGATTAGCAGCTAAGTAGAAAAATGAGTGAACAACACAGGACAATGAAACTGAAACACTAGTCAATATAATGTTGCGTCTATGGCCAGGACAGCAAGTCTTTGAGGAGTATTGAGGTCATTTTAGCACACTACCACAAAAGACAAACCAACATGAGTAACTGTAAACAAAAGAGGAAGCCATCTGAAATAGATGTACAGAAACTAACCTGGATTTTAACCAAAAAAAAAAAATATTCATGGCAGGGCTGCTATAGCCAAACCTTTGGTCACTCATGCCATTGCCAACGGTCTCTTTTAATGGTGCCAACAGTGAAAATCAGGCTGTGGACAATATGAAAGACTTATTGTTCTCTGATGTCCACCTTCACTGTCTTTTCCACATCTGGGAGTTACGGTGCGTAAATCTGTTGTGTGCCCAGGGCGAAGCATTGTGGTGAATAAGCGATGGTTTGGGCTGCAAAATCATGACATTCCCTAGACCCTACTTGTGCTAGATGGGCATGTAGACCATGTGGGCTCAATAATTAAAAAAAGAAGTTTTTTCAGGATAATGCACCAATATGCAAAACAAGACTAGTGACAGAATGGTTTGATGTTCATGACAGAAAAGTCAAACAGTGTTTTGAAGGAGCCAATCGGGTAACGTTGTTTTCATCAGCATGACGTAATCACCTGGCTGGTGTTCTGCAAGAGGATTGGCTCAGATAGCCACACTGCAGAACGTGTATATTGCATCCACAAGACAATTTCTTCAAGTCCTTCACCATACTAAAATACATTTCTGGTCTAAAACCAGACGGTTTAATTGTCCTACCCTGTAGCTGAATTACTATTTACCTTATTAATTACGCAGTTCCTGTTTATATTTTTATCAGGTCCCTTGTCCTGTTGTGTTTCCGCTGGTGACGTAAGAAAAAAAGGGCGTTTTCAGCCAATCAGCGCTGCCGCGTCATGCGGAAGCGTAATGGCGGAGAGTGAAGCGGCTCACGAGTTCTGCAGGGATAAGAAACGTAAAGCAAGCACGGAAGAAATGAGTCCTGAGGGGTTGAGTAGACATTCTTTCCAAGAGTGCTTCTCTTCCTTAATCGATTCGGTCACAAAGTTTAGCAACGAGGTCAGTTTTGGCAATTTTCTTCTGACTCCATGTAAACATTGTAATGTTAGAGAGTGCGCGAGCCGAAGGCTGTTATTTTATCTGTGGAGTAAATATGCTTCAAATATGTCTTTTTAATGCACAATAAAGAAATGCACGCAGCGGTAATTGGGAACAGAAAAAGAATACAGAACGATGTACTAAACTCCCTGTGACTTGTTTTCCAGCTGAAAATAAGACCTGAGGTTTTAAGGATCACTGCCAATGTGAGTGCTCTTAACTTCACTCAACTACAACCATCGCATGTGTACAGCTGTTTACAGCAGCACATCTCCAAGTTGCAGGTAAATGGCAGATAACCGAGACGTAAGAAAGAACAGACTGTGGATTATGTGCAGTTTATGATGTGGTAGCTCAGTGTTTAAGGTGTTCGACTAGTGATCAGAAGGTCATGGGTAAGAATCCCAGGTCCACCAAGCTGCCACTGCTGGGCCCCTGAGCAAGGCCCTCAATAACCCTCAGTTGTATAAATTGAAATAAATAGATTTTTTTTACAATATTACAAAAGAATTATAGGATTTTTCCTTTAAATCTAATTACATATTTTTATTTATGGCATTTAACAGACACTCATTTAACAGTCACTCTGGATACGAGTTTATGTTAAATGCCATAAATGTAAATATGATTTAAAGGGAAAATCCTGTATTTGTTTTGTAATGAGATGCTTAGTTGATCTCTATATACACTGGTCACATCAACATCTGAAGTAGATCTTAAACCTTCATCAAACTAAATCCAAAATGTGTTTCTTTCATAATTCATGCATAACATGTAAGTCTGTTATTAGTCAATGTTGTCATTGATGAAATGGCATCCTTCAAGGTTTTTTGATGGTCTCTAGACATAATTGTTTGTCATTAGGTACCAATTGACCCGTGATCGGTGTCTGTAATTGGGAACTGGTCATTATTTAAGGCTCTGAAAGTGTCACTTCACATCAAAAAGTATTGAAAATGCAATGTTTTCTTAGAGCCCAAGAGTTTGACCTCAAAAAGGCCATTGGGCTGCTGCAAGCTCCACCTGAAGGGAACGTCTTAGTGTGTCATTTACAGTCCCTGGAACAAGTTCAGAGGGTCTGGTTGTGTGAGTAGAAGGTGTGGTGGAGGCAGAAAACAAGTCACAAATCAAGACCGATACTTCACACTGCATGCCCACAGAAATTGTCTTTCCATTGGCTAGAGAGCCACCACAGAGCCAAGTGTTACGTCACTGTATACAGTACTTCTTATCTTTCTCAGCAACTTTTTTGCAGTTGAGAATAACGGAAAGTACATAACATTATTTTATCATTAACACAGAAAAAAAGCATGTAGCTACCTACTATTATGTGTGCTGATAATTGATCATATTGCAGTAAAGTAAAAGTGTATTAAACATTAGTATACTTAAGGTACATTATCACAGACGCTAACAGTAACCCAGCCCCGCCCCCAGCCCCTGACATAAGAGGTTCTTAAGTCTAGACCAGCAACGTTTTGTTGCTACTTAAGAACCACTTTTCCTGGTTCAGAGCCGGTTCTTTGGCTGTCGAAAAAGAAAGAACTGATTTTAAATTAGGCACTGGCTCCGAACCTGCACTCAAACTGCCTTGGTGGGAAAGGGGCACTATACAGGCATAGCAGGGTCTGATGTCGCCCTGAGGAGGGAAATTTGCTACAGAATTTTGTACAGCATAACAGATTTAGCAGGTCATCTGTCATGGTTTGGGGAGGCATCTAGAAGGACAGAGCTCGTCATCGTCTAAAATGGAAGTCTGACAGGCCAAAGGTATAGTGATGAAATCTTGAGATCAGATGTGCAACCATATGCTGGTGCTTGCGTGCTTATGGAGGACTGGTGATTCCGTGCTTATGGATGACAATGCCTGCCCACATCGAGCAAGGCTGGGGACAGAATTCTTAGAAGATGAGGGCAACTTATGGATGGAGTGGCCATCCTGGTCACCTGACTTGAACCCTATTAAACACATTTGGGAGCAGCTACAGTCAAGTGTGCAACCATGCCAGGTCCCTCCAGGAACCTGTGTGGAGTTGCGAACATTGTCCAAAACTCATCTCAAGCATGCACAGGCAATGTGAGGCTATGGTCAGAGGTGGTAACACTGAATACTGACTGACTGTCTCAATGCATAACATTTCCTGTTTGACTTGTTTGTCGCATTTCCTAAACCATACAATTCATGTTTTTTTTTTTTTTCAGTTTGATTTTTGATCTACTGTTGCATCTTTTTGTTGAACTAGAAAAAGCTTTCTTTCCTGTTTTGGGTCCTGGTTCAAGCTCTGATGCTCTGATTCTCCACACAGAGTGATTACAGTACAGTACAGTTCAGTACAGTATTGCACTGCAGTCAATAATGTTTAAGAGGCATTTCCAGTCCATTGTGACTTCAGGTGAATAACAGAAGTACTGAACAAGCAACAGTTTTTTGGTGCACTCTTGTCTTTACGAAATGTGTGACAAGCCACTTTGAGCACCATCAAAAGTGATAAGGCATTTCAATTGTTGACAACATTAATTAATAGCAGACTTACATTATACATAAATTCTGAACAATACCCGTTGTTGTGTTCGGACAACTTTGATGAACTACTTCAGATGTTGACAGACAGACAGACAGATTCTTTAATTACTTTAATTGCTTTTAAATATGCATGTGTGAAATATTAAAAGTATAATCTGAAATAAGCAGCTGAATATATGTGTATAGCAATAAAAGTATGATTCATAATGAGCAACTGTGAAATGGCACAAATACAACTAGTACAAATATTACTGATCAGATGTAACAATATAAATTCTTTCAATATAAAGAATATCTTTTGTCTTTTTGAAATTTTTTGACAACATGGTCATCAGCTGTTATGTTTGCAATTGTTACGGCAATTTTCTTTTCCTATTAAAGTCAGCCTGTGACAGCTGTTGATCAAAAATATTTAACTTTTTATTTTCTTTCATTTTCATTCTCTCTCTCTCTCTCTCTCTCACACACACACACACACACTTATTTTATTTATTTATTTCTTTCTTCTTCTTTGCCTTTCACAGACTGTGTCAGTACATCTGAAACAAATATTGGATGCTGAGAGCCCATCTCATTCAGCCAATAATGAAAAAACAGAGAAATCCAAGAATAAGTTGGCAGCAACATCTGAAGAAGAGATAGTGGTAGACCAAGAGCTCTCTCCTACCACATCACATCAACACAGTGCTTCAAAAGACAAAGTGATGTCCCAACATGATGAGTGCAGATCTGTTCAAATCAAAGCTGGCAAAGCTGAGGTAAAATACTGACTAATCTGCAATATGTATAGCATATATATAATCCTCTAATAATCTCAGACTGTATATTTTCACACCTCCAGTTGATTCTGGTTCCTCTGAAGGTCTTCCTTTACCATCTAAGGGAGTTTTTGCTTGCCACAGTCGCCTCAGTCACCTCAGACTTGCTCATTGGGGATAAATATATTTACGTTTGTTGATTTTATGTTTATGTTCCGCAAAGCTGCTTTGAGACAATGTCAATTGTTAAAAGTGCTATACAAATATAATATATATATATATAAAATATGAAAAAGAACATTGGTGAGGAGACCTGTAGAGCAGCCAGTACATAGAGTACAATACAGTTCATCCCCAAAGGTGTTAAGTGGAGGGTTAAGGTCAGGGCTGTGTTCAGGCAGCTGAAGTATTTCCACTCCAAACTTAACAGACCTTGTCTTTTATAGACTTCACTTTGTGCACAGGGGCATTGTCATGATGGAACAGGATTGGCATCTCAGTTCCAGTAAAGGGAAATTGTAATGCTACAGCTTATAAAAGCACACTACATGCTGCTTAGGTTGTGACAACAGTTTGGGGAAGACAAATATATTGACATGATGTTGAGGTGTTCACAAAGATTTGACCAGATCCAATTAATAATGCTTCAGATCTTGAGCAGTTCCTTGGTACATAGTTTTCTTTTTCCATCATCCAAGGTTATGTTTGCCCATATGATGATGTTCTCAAAAACTCCAGGTCAGCCACAGTTTGTTCTCTGTGGGATTTCGAAGTTTTGGTACATTCACAAGTACACTAACCAAATGGTTGATTAGGCTAAACCTAACATTGTTGCTATCTGTCTAATGGGTTTGTTTTTATTTTTCAGCCTAATGAAGTTTGGCTTCACTGGCAGTAACAACTCTTTGGCTATAATATGGAGAGTTAACAGCAACAGAATGCATATGCAGATTCTTTTTGTCTGTTTATTTATAAGTGAAGTAACACACATCTGGCCATGGTCTCTTAAAGGATGACTGTCTCCATATCCACAGTGCATGATGGCTTACTGAAAAGATTCATGAAGATGAAAATGATATAAACCAATTCTGTGGCTTTCAGTCACCAGATCAATATCCGAATGGACACTTATTGGAGATTTTGGTGGTCAGACAGTACTCTACCCCACCATCACCAAAACACTCTCAAACAGTAGAGAAAATGGTGTTTATCCCAAGCAGTGTTCCAGAGTCTTGTAGGATATGTGGCAAGGTGCATCGATGCTGTTCTTGTTGCGTAATATTTACTGTTTTCTGAACATTGGCAGTTTTATCTTACTTCAGAATGATCAAAAGTGTTCACTCATAGTTCTAAAAGCAGATGGGTAATAAAAGCTGAATAAATAAAATGTTCATGATTCTGTTAATCTTATATTTTATATTCTGTATTTTCAGTCCAGATTAGCAAAACTAGTTTCTGGAAAGAAGGTGGTCATTTATTAGGGCCAAATTAGATGCCTTAGTAACAGTAGACCTTCTGAGGGATGATGATGACCGATATTTGCTGTGTGCTTCACATCCACAAGCCACATTCAGGTAGCTTAAGGATGTAGAAGTGTAGGTGATGTGACTAAAAGTGAGGGCCTTATGCAAAAATAACAAAAAAGAAATAAAGTATACACATTAGGGTTGGCTGTTAAATTATATTGTTTCTTCAATAATTAAGAACAATATGTTCAAAATTACTTATTGCTTTGTTTAAATGTAATCAGCCCTAGGTGGTCCTGAGGTTCATGTGGTTACTGAATTATTCTGATTCTTGCTGTGGGTTTGGGAGGTAGCTGGGGCAGTTTGAATGGATGGCTCTCTCTATCTCTCTCTATCTCTCTGTGCTTGCTCTCTCTCAGTGAGTGATGAATAGGCAGCCTGTTGGAGAGTCCTGAGAGAGGTCCAGGCTCATGCTGTATTATGAAGTGGATGCTCATTACTCACTGAAATTGCATGTGGGCGAAAGACAAGAACACCTTTATTTTTATGTTGTTTAAACCTTTTTTTCTAATGTACAGACACTACAACAAAATGACCAAAGCAATTCTCCGCTATCTGAAATGGTTGAGAGTGTAAAATGTTTTGATATTTGGCATAATTATGTCCACTGAACTCGCTCGTTATTCATGTAGCCCCCTCTAAACCCTCCAAACCCCCCCTTGCATTCTGATCCTCATTATCGCTCAACAACAAAAAGCTGTCTGTGGATTGATTTCTTTCAATAGCTCATCAATTCGACACTCATTTACATCCCTCTCTCTTCACCCACTCTTTTTTTAATATCTTCTCTCTCTCTCTCTCTCTCTCTCTCTCTCTCTCTCTCTCTCTCTCTCTCCCCCTCTCAGATTGAACGTAGGATCTCTGCATTTATAGAGCGCAAACAGCTGGAGATCAATGAAAACAATGTGCGGGAGTTTTGCAATGTGATCAACTGCAATCGGGGTGAGGATGAGAGGGCACCAGAGGAAAGGTTGTACAGAACGACTGCTAATGTTTCAGATAGTGCTACTATTCTAGAGCGACAGGTCACATCGCATGTATTTTGAGCATGTGTAAGAATGCGGCTTCCAAATATATAAATAATGGTTTTTGCCTGATTTGAGCATTTCAGAGCAGCCAGATAGAAGTTTAATCACCGACACAAACCATTTGGTGTTTTGCTTGTGTATTTTAGATGTAGTTTAATAGGTTATACACACAAACTGTACATGCTGTTATATTTCTTTTTGTTTTAATACCATGTGAAATAGGCAAAGCGCACCTGAAGTGGTTTTGTTTTTGAGCTGTGGTTTAAATGTTTGAATGTTTAATTTTTAATTTTTTTTTAATAATAGAAAACAGTTGTGCCAGAACAGATGCAGTCTTCACACCCTATCCAGGTTTCAAAAGTCATGTCAAAGGTGAGAATTTATTTATTCATTTTTAATGTTGATTAATTTATTAATGTTTGTTTTTTAATGTTGTTGTGACCACAATAGCGAAAAAAGAAAGATTTTTCGTATTTGGATCGAAATTGTGCAGACTGGTTAATTAATTGGCTTTCCAGTGACTCGAGTAGTGAACACGTATGGGCCCCAAACCCGAGGTGGGCGCTCTGAGCATGGAGAGCAGCAGCAGGGGTCGTACAGCAGAGACTGTGGAAACCCTGTCATCGAGGAACGGCTACACAACATAGAAGCTCACCTGAAGCTAACGGCAGGTCAGATGATTATATGAATTTTCATATAGAAACTCAAACTTCCATGAGATATTTTCATTTAGCAGTGTGGCCCGTCTTTACAGATGTGTCTCACTAAAGCTCTAAAGGAAAATATAGTAATACTCTGAAGAGTAATGCTCTAGCTCATGGCCGTTCCATGCATCACTCACATGACAATAGTATCCTCTGTTTGTGATGTCTTGTAGCAGGTCCTGTGCCTCAGAGCATTTACCAGCGGCTAAAAAAGTTAGAGGATCGAATCTTGGAGCTCGAGGGTCTTTCCCCAGAGTACTTCCACTCCATGGTAAGTGTTAGGCAATGAAATGGAGAGGATGTTTTTGTATGTTGAAACAGGGATGCTAGATACATATTGAGTTCTTTAGTAAAGGATAGCTCTCTAGAATAGTTGAGTTTTAGTGCCATTACAGTGCATGTAAAGATGTCGATGTCATTTCTGCTCCATTATAAGTTATGATGGAAGTCTTGCGATGCCTTATCAAAGGTCTTGTCTGAATACCCTAAAGATTCCACTTTGTTAAACCCAAGTGTATGCCCAAGATTCACCCTTTCATCAGGGGATAAACCTGGATGCTCCAGAGGTGTATTAGAGCAGCGTTAAAGAACTGCTGCTCTAATCAGAAAGCTTGCAGTTTATACTGAATAGCATTTTAACACACTTGGTACTGTCTAACATTATAATGTACAATTATAGAAGGATAAAGATCTATAAAGTCATACAGATGAGGAGGGGTTTGTTTTGTGTCACAGGCTTTCTGATTAGAGCAGCAGTTCTTATGTACAACTCTGGAGCATCCATGTTTCTTCCTCCTAAAATCTTTGAAAGTGTTTTTATTGCCACTCTGGCCTCAGCCTTGCTCATTCATTTATATAGAGATTTTTGTAAAGCTGTCTATGGAATTGAATTGAATTTAATAATTGAATAATTGTTTCATTAAAATGATCTATGTAACGTGTAGCAGGTCCTTACAGAAACTGAAACATTAACAGAAAGCTATTCCGATCCCAGCAGCTTATCACACACACAGTGCTTTATTTAAACTCTTTCTCTTTCTACACAGACTTTTGGCTTTTTTTTTTTTCTTTTTCTCCCCTCTTTTCCCCTCCACTTCTGACGGTCAATCAGAGAGTTCTTCAAAGCCATTAAAATCTGATATGTGTGATATTTTTTCCTCCTCTTCAGATTTTACCCATGTCAGATTGTAGCCTATCAAAGTTAGCTGAGTAAGTGCTCTTGTACTGTTCTATTTCTCTTAGTTTAGTGCTGTACTGAGAGCTGGCTGATTTCCATGTGTGTGTGTGTGTGTGTGTGTGTGTGTGTGTGTGTGTGTGTGTTTGAGAGAGAGACAGGAGAGAGACACTGTAGTGCCTAGAAAGCAGGGCATTGAGTACACTATAAAATATGTTAAACTTTTTGCATTGTGCTACTCCATTTTAGCAAAAACAATGAATTAATTGAGCTTCGAGGTCAGAGCCAATCAGATTTGCTATTATTCCCAAATGTGTTTATGTCCATGCTGAAAAGTGATTGAAATTAATCCAAGTTGCTAGTGGCTGATGAGAGGACATGGACAGAATAGATGAAGGGGGGTTCTGGGTGAGTGAATGTGGATGGCCTCTTCTCCATCACGCTAATCAGTGCTGTGCAAATAAGTGGCAGAGTTAAGGCTGATAAGTCAGTTTGTAGTGATGGGACAATAGTACTTTGCTATCAAAACGTGCTATCATACAAAATGTTTAATGGTATATGAAATTCATGGAATGCACCATTAATGCTGTGTAATTTCTTCCCCTCTTTCATACAATAGTTTGTAGAAAGGTGTTTACATGTTTAAGACACTTTTTGGTCCACTTTTGGTGTTTGAAGATGCAGCCTTAAAACAAACAAATAATCTAACCCTGACCTGCTCTTCAGCAGCTGAGCTGGTTTAGACTGTGTGATCTAAAAGTCAGCATTTGGAAGACACAACTCATAATGTGAAATGAAAACATTTTGCCCCAATTTGGCACGTTTGAAATGTTTAGTAAAGTAAAAGTTCGTTTAAAATACTGACATGAATTATTCAAACATGGTAATGGACAGAAACAGAAATCTTTGACCTCACACTCACTCTGAAAACTGATGTCCTTGTCTTCTCAGTCTCCTCCTCACCTTTAAAACGTTTTCATTAAACATTATATTGCTGATAATGCATAACTGATAATGTAAGCAGAACATGGTGAATTTTCTTTAATCGCCAGTCTGTCTTTAATTAGACAATCTTTATTGTGCAGTCTGACATGGAGAACATCTTTCTCAAACTGTTATAGAATTCAAGCAAGATTTTATTGGACTCATCAATGTGAGGGTTGCAGAGCGTAAAGGATTCGTATTTATACAAAGCATTAAAATGTCCTCAACAGATTCCACAGCATAGAAGAACCGTAAACAAAGCTTGATTTATTAGGAATAATAAATAGAAGATAACATGGACATGAGTTTGTTTTGCTGGGGAAAAATAAGCCTTTTGTGATGAACTATAAAGCAAGTGAATTCTCACTTAAAGAATTTGTGAAGTGTTTGAACTCGTCTGTATTCAGCAGTGTGAGCGAATTTTGTATGGAAGCACTTCAAGATAACCACTGTTTAAATCCACAGTTCTGTCAATCACTGATTGACGGATGCTTTGGTTTTTGAATATATTTATTCACTGTAGATTATTTCACCTACAATGCATGTTTACAAGGAGTCCATAAGAAGTAAGTCTGGACCTCTGGTATACAAGTTGTATTGTCTGTATTTCTATAATAATAAAATAATATAATACAAATATTTAGTAGGACAAAAATCACCATGTAAAATAGGCTTTTGTTTTGTTTTTTGTCTGCACTACCAATTTTAAGGGAGACCAAAGAATAAATTTTTTGTAGTCTTTTTTTTATTATCCTAATCATTTTCCTTTCTCCTTTCAGAGTTATTCTCACAAACGTCCGAAAATCTCGGTTTCTCAGGTAAATTACATGCAAATTGTATTTGCATATTAATTGTGGTTGCATAATATTTATCAAGTGCTATGACAAGTCATCACGTTAAAATCGACTAACACGCTGTCTTGTTTATGCAGAGCTACAGCCTGTCTGAGATAGATGGGAAGATCAGTGCAGTTAGAAGTGCTTTACTGAAGAGAGCAAGCGAGTTCCAGTCCAGAGATGTCAGGGAGTTTCCATTCTGACAAACACACAGATGATAAACTCTGTACCTCCATCCTGAAGAGTTGTCTTTTTTTTCTGTACACTTGATATCATGAATTGAAAATGAACACTGTTTTCACTTGCTACTCATCTGATTCGAGTTGAGAGCATCTGTACATGCTGTCATTTTCATTTTTGTAGATAGAATTTTTTTTTTTGTCTACAAAGGCATTGACTATTTGAATATTTTGCATGCACACACACACGACATATTCACATTTTTTATGCAGTCTGAGGCTAATATTTTTCAGCTTTTTGATTGTTTTATCACTACTAGCTTTGATCCAATGAACTCATTTATAAGGAGAATATGCATTTATTTATCTCAAGTAAACACTTTCACTTGAATCTGGAGTGCATCCTGGGAAAACTGAGTATGTGTCATGTTTTTTGAGATGGGGGAAACGGGAGAACCAGAACGAAACCCACACAGACGAGGAGAATTCTGACTTTTCCACTCATGATATAGCCATAAGGGAAAGATTAGTAGGTCTGTAGGATGAAATAAAGTAAAAACAGACAACCAGCTAGACATACATTTTAATATAGCTTAGCAATATTTTCTTTTTTTTTCTAATTATATATATATATATATTATAGTAAAATATAAATTAGCTTTTCAGGCTGATGTGTAGATTTATATTTTTTTTGTTATTTGTAAAATGATTTTATGATGTTGTGATGAACAGGTCTGTAACAAAATGCCTTAAAGATAAATTATAGAAAAATTTAACAGTGTAACCTTCAGGACAAAAAGTGTGTGTGTCTGGTGAGAGATCAGACTGATTGTGGGATGGCAGGCAGTGTGCGATCAGAGCACGGTTGTGCATTTCTTGCTCACCTCTGCAGCCTGCCACTGCAACAAATGACCTGATTACGGATTCCCCACGCTATGAACAGACAATTAGCCTGTAAAGATTGCTCCCTTTCTTCTGACCAAGAGCCTGTGTGAAGCCACATGTGCAGCGGTTCACCCAGGAGCTCCAGTCACATTTTGCCCTACAGAGGCCGAGATGATTACAGTGATTTGAGCCTCTGTGTTCATTGCGTTATATACTGACCACTGTCTGCTGTGTTTGAAATTCATGACTAATGAGACGATTCTTTTGTTGTGGAGGAAATTAGAGTTTAGATGAGTGGAATGGTAAGATTAGCACAACAATGACTAATCAATGCAGAAGCTGACAGTGTGTACTGGACAGAAGGATTTGAATTTATTGTGTCATTTTAAAAGTACAAAGTATGTGCACTGTAATAATGATGTATAATCATATCTAATGTACTGTAGCAGCTCTATAGCAGTGGCGGGGTGTGGTTCTTGCAGTCTTTATACGTATATGTAGGTCTGAACAACAATAGATTGAAGTGTGTTATGAAGGTGTTGTTTTCACTTCTTTAACCTGGGGTTAATGTGTCATTGAGCATTTGTTAGATTTTTTTCTTCATTCACTTTGCAAAAATAATTAAATGGATACTAAACTGACCTTTCCTTCGATAGGGTGACATCCTTATCCTTTATCTGTTTGTGATATGTATATATCTATATAATTGTATAGTGTACCTTTTAAAATAATTACATGGATCCAAATGATGTTCTTTAAAGGTACACAATATTTCTAGGTTAAAGATGCATACTGTAATAAAGCTGCAAAAGGTGTATGTTTGTTGGGTTTCAGTTTTTTAACCTTTTTCTGAGACCGTGTATGTTATTAATTTAGTTGTATTTGTCAGATATTTTTAGGTTTTTTTATTTATTTATCAGACCTGGTGTACAGTGATGAGTAATAAGGAGCCCTATTTGTAGTATTAGTGCTTTCAGGGCTGATGACTGCAAAGGACTCTGGCAAGTTATGTCAGTTTTTTCTTTTGTTAAAATAAATGGTTAATTTCTTTGTATTGTGAGTGCTATGCTTTAGAGCTCTTTTCCTGGAAATTGAGCTTTACATTCCATCTTCAGCCTCTCCACTCTTGCACGTTATCAAATGTGCCCAAGTGTGGGCTTGTCAAAACACAGGACTTGTCATAGTTCTCTGTGTGAGGGCTTGCAATCTCATCCTCCAGTGAGAAGGGAAGTGAAAGCTGTCTATTCCAGGTGTTCAGCCAGGACTGTTTCCTCTGCTCTCACTTTTCTGAGCCCCCAAAAAGGCCTGCAATGCCCCATGGGAGGTGCATACTTGAAGGCGCGGACAAAGCAAACGGGTAGTTGGTCATTGTTCACTGTGGAACTTTTGTCTCTGTCTTGAGACCCTTATGTGGCTTAACGAGAACAAATTGGTCACACAATAACGGATGGATTATGGATGTGAATAAAAGCTTTTGTTCGCAGATATGCCTGGCTAGGATCCGTTCGACCCATGGCCATTGAGTTGAGAATGCAGCTTAATAGGCAGGTGAAGGACCTCTCAAAGAATGTCAATTTTATCTTTTGTTTAAAAAAAAAAAAAAAATAGTTTGGAAGTAAAAAAATAAAATCATATAAGTATCAATCTGAGGTTAATAAATAGACACTGAAATGTTCAACTCAAACAGAAACAGCTGTTTTGGGCAATTAAACAAAAAAAAAAGAAATTTTAGAAACTGTTGGAAATTATTAGACAAATTTCAAAAAGAGTGTTATGTGCTTACAGAGAAATATACAGCATTTTAGGTAAACTGTTGATAGAATATAACAGGCAGCAGGGACCGGTTTTTGAGTCCAAGAGGATTTATTCTGTTCTTCACCCCCACCCACTCCACTCCACTCTACTCCTCCATTCTGCTTGTGGAAATAGGTACTTCCGCCCTGATTTGCCCTCTAGTTTCTCACTGTCCCACACTTTCGTGCTCTTTCTCTCCCATGTGATATTTCTTCTGTTCCCAGTGGATGTGATTAAGACTTCTTGGCAGTCTCCAAGAAAAGCCAGTCAGATTCCCCCCACCCCACCCTGATGTCCTCTTACATTGTGTGAGGAAGAAGGAGAGACTCATAACCATTCATAACTCACAAACTCTTAATGGGCTGCAGCCCTTCAGAAAGAAGAAGTGAAGAAGCACCCCCCCGTCCACCTACCCCACTCCCCATCCCCCTCGGCCCTGCTGTGACCAGTCAGCCTCAGTCTTTCTTCCCCATGGCTCCATGTCAAAAAAGACTGTTGCTCGTTTGTGCAGGGAACAATAAGGAACAAGGCTGAATCTCTAGCGCTAAACAAAGGAGAGAAAAACAGGTTTTTCATTCTGCAGAACATTAGATTCTGACACATTTTAGCATGGTGTTTTTTTTCCCCTAGCCTGAGTGCAGTGGCTGAGCTCTTTAAAAAGGACCACCTGTTGGCTAGTAGGCTGCTCTTCATTATGCCAGTAGCTATTATCACAGAGAGAGCAACACCACGGGGAAGTTCTAAAGTTAACCCTGCCAGTCAGAAGCCGCACACTCCCCGCCATGCACCAGGAAGTCAGATATAGTATCGTACTTACATAAAAACCGTATATAAATACGCAGATATCCAAAAGCATATTATTGCCTAGTTGGATTTAGGTATTTTAAATTATCAAAAAGAAACAAATGAACAAATATGTATTCTTTTATTCCATATGTATTTAACTTCCATTTTCACTTTTAAGAATCTAACACTGATGTTTTCTGGTATCTTGATCATGCTGATAAAGCTGCATTCCTTTTCCCAGCCTTTATTTATGTGTACAATTTATGCTGTTCATATGTGACCATGTCAAGTTTGTACATCACAAACTTCCTTATAGCCGTCTGACGCAATGCCCCTCTAACAGCACTGGAGCTATGTGGCGTGAGCTAGGCTCTCTGGGGTTAAAATGTGGCAGTTATATTGCCAGGATGGAGCAGCGGGAGACGAATTCAGGCAATTACAATCAAGTCAGGGTGCAGTTTGAGCGTGGGCCTGGAGCCTGAGTAGGATGCTGATGAGACACTTAGCCACACATCCTCAGCCATTGGTCCTCTCCTCTAACTGCCAACCCCCCCTGCTGGACAGCCATGAATCCCTGCATCTCACACACACACACACACACACACACACACACACACACACACACACACACACACACACACACACACACACACACACACACACACAAACTGCACTACCCTCAACATGCAGCTCCACTCCATCACCTACTGGAAATCACTTAAAGGTCTGAGGGTTGGTCCAGATTATAATATGAAATGGATAGCTTACATATAAAAGTTAAAACTCAAAATAATTATAAAAATTTATTTAAAAAATAAATAAAAATAAGAACCTTTTACAGAAGTGTCATCTTTAATGCTGATTTTATTTCGTCAGACACACAGCTTTATTTGCCTGTGCAGAGTTTTGCACGTTTTTCCCGATTTTTTGTTTGTGGGGTTTCTCCTGTTTCCCTTCACCTCCCAAAACTATGCCTGTAGGTGGTTGCTACACACAAATTTAAAAGAGTGTGTGAATGGTCCCAAGCCCAGGCGATAATCCCACTTCACATCTAGTTTTCCCAGGATGAGATGTAGATCCACCATGATCAGTGATTACTGCAGATGAATAAATGAATAGAAAGTCAATTTCACTCATTTAATGGTCTCAAACTATTGCAAAGATGTTCTCTTATTCATAAACTATAACCTGTCATGTTTCTTCCATCATTCAAATACACCTAACCACACATATACATAAAGGTGTGAGTTTAAATAAGATGTACACCGGCGGTCTCTGCATGAGCTCTAATCTCTGACCCATTCGGCTTACAAGGGCCTGTATGACTCACAGCACTGAAAGGCAGGGGTGTGTTTCTCATCCTGATTACACTGGCACCCCCAACCCCTGCTCTGATCTGCTCTCATCTCCTACAAGGCCAGCATCTACAGAAATCACTTCTGACCTCCTTCCAGTGACAGTGTCACAGTTTGTCAAGAGGAAAGAGCAGGGAGCAAGACACCTGAAAGCAATTAGACATTTATGCTTGTTAATTGTTGCCAAAGAAAACTCGGTGATTTTGGAGAGCTCCTTGTATTTTGTGCACGCCCTCACAGCTCTCCGTCTAGCTCCGGTTTTTGTCATGGCAAGTGGCACACACCTGATTCCTGACTCTGATTTCTATTTTAAAGTGTTTTGGTGTGTAAAGTTCGCACTGCGTTATTGGTTTTGTTAACACTTTTGCAAATATTTTGTTGTCAATGATTTCTGTTGATAGTATTTACTCTCAATTTAATGGAAACAGTCTGTCATAAATGTTGTTCTTGCACAATTCACTGTGCACTGAGAGACAAGACCATAACATATGTAGGTCCATATCTTATTTTTTATTTGCTGCCCATTTTGCCTATTTTGGCTAAATTGCTGGTTGTTCCCCTAAAATTTGCTCCTGGTTGTCTACTGCTCAACTTGTTTGTGAGCAATCCTCCACATCCTGTTGTGTTATGGGGAGGCTGTGGTCAACCTCCTCTAACCCAATTCCTCTAGTAATAGCTGTTTTTTAACAGTGGTTTATCATTGCCTGGACCCCAGACGCGCTGTCCCCCTGGCAAATTATTCCATCTTTGCAGAGAAAGAGAAATTGGATTGCTCTGATCCTGTTTTGTAGCAGGGAGGGTGGCCACAGCATTATCCTCGGTTGACACTGGCGACGGAGAGGCAATCACACACGGCCATACTCTGACAAAAACACTCCAGGAAATCACACCACAACAAGCTCAGACTCTGCCTACAGGCCAGCTACAGCCATTCACACATAATGCATTACTACTACCACTACTCTACTACTACTATTGCTATTACAAGCCTGTCAACTACTCAACAGTCTGCTGTGCTTTTATATTAGATCAGTACATCACACAGATTGTAACAAATACATTTCCATTGTTCCAGTACAATCACTGAAATGTGTATTTATTTACCAGGAAGCATAGCTATATCACACATTTACACTTTTAAAGCTAAAAAGAATTTAAGTGAAATGAAGTAAATTGCTTTTTCGTGTGCTTTCAGCATAACATTTATTCTGTTATTTCTATATATAAAAATATTTTGAACATTTTTAATCATAAATTCTTTAGAAGATTTCATTTAGTATAAGAAACATGTACTTTTGTTAATTACAGCCTGTTATAGCTGTTTTATCATTTAAAAGAAAAATTAACAATATGTCCTAGAAGCAAATATTCTGGATTGTGAACCATCATCATCTGCCATGTGCAAGATGTACAGTGTCCCTCCTGAATACTTCTGAAGCTCTTTTTGATTTCTAGATTTTCTGAATTTTCTAAACTAAAGAGGACTTAGTATATTGATTGGATATTGTCTTTGAATTTAGTAAGAATAGGGAAAAGGAATGAATAAAATACAGTGCATAGATACGTATTAGCATATGGGTTTGCCAAAGATAACATACTCTGAAAAAAACATACTCTCTCTTTTGTATACTCTGTATAAAAACCCTACTTTCTTTTGTACCCGAGAGTGCAGACTTATAGATATACACACGCATATATACAGATAGAAGAGCAGAACCCAATTTCATCAGTCGTGGCAGAAATCAATCTCATATCTCTCTCGTTAATCCGCAATGGCTCTCCACAGATCCTGACACTAATAAGGTATTGAGCAGGTGAGTCCAGGGGCTTCGGGTGAACCAGGCAGACTAGGGGGGCTGGAGTCTGGCACTGTTCCAGTTCAATTATGTGTCTTGTATATAGGAGAGAGAAGCACAAGGAAGGGAAGAGAGAAAGAGAGAGAGAGGGCACAAGATGAGAGGGAGAGGCAGAGCAATGGGTGAAAGACTTTGGAGAAAGAAGGTTGAAAAAGACATGTAAGGTTGAGGGGGGGTGGGTGAAAAAGGGTTGGAGATAGAGCGAGGGAAGGAGGTTAAAATCGATCCCATCTGTGGCATGATGGTTAATTAAAGCAGCTCTTGAGTAGGCTGAGGATGAGAGGCTTGGCTGGGCTCCTGCAGGCAGAACCCTGATTGCTGGGAGAATGGCTTCTTTCTCCATGCACAGAGATGAGGAGGGCTGCTGCTACCGTGCACAGACCTACTCATACACACAAATGGAAATGCATAAATGCATGTTTTGAACGAGATCCACATATGCACTCGCAAAGATGGATCTTAATTTAAGTGCAGCATTTGGAAATTTCGGCTGCTCATGCATTTGGGAGTGTGTGTCTATAGGTTTATAAGTATATATTGTTGACGTGATTTGTAACATTTAATTAAAAATGAATGTGCATTTAAGACATACAGTGAAATGTGGACATTGAATAATAATAATAATAATAATAATAATAATAATAATAATAATAATAATAATAATAATAATAATAATAATTTGTTAGTGTATATATTATAGACTGTTGCTGCTCTAATAAATATGTCCAGATTGACAAAGTAAAGCCGCACGTAGTTAGATAAGATTATTGGAATTCTGTCGCCTTGAATTTTTTAATGACAAGAATATAAACTCGGAGCGGTTTCCTAAAAAAATAATTAAAGATGTTTCTGAGGGTTTATAAAAGGTTTACATTTATTCAGGGGTTACTGCCCATTTCTATCATCAAATAAAGTTTATATTTCAAATTTATGGTTATACACATGTGAATACAAACTTACTATAATTTACACAAATATTATAAAATATACTTCTATAGTTCTTCCAAATGCAAATAAATCTCCAGTTATATAGAGAGTTACAGTATATCGAACAGGTCATAACAATAGAGGCTGAATGCTGTGAAATAATATGCCATAGAATAATTAAATGGATTAAAAGCCATGGCCTTACTGTACAATATTATTTTAAACATAGGAGCATGGGGGAAAAATTAGGAAAATTTTCACAAATTACACTAATAAAATAATGAAAAGTATGAGGGAGACACAACAAATATAAATACACAATTCCAATAAGAGGTTAACATGTCTGGTTTGGAATGTAACAGCTATATATAGTAATTGGACTTTTCTGAGGAGATTGTAGATCGTACTACCAATAATTTTACTTTAACTTGAGCTTTTTAACAAGAAATCATTAAGCATTGCTACATTTAATATTGATCTTAAAGAACATGAACATATGGCGTGTAATATTATGGGAAGGCTGTGTTTGACATTTGAGCCTGGAGAGGCCAGGTTTACAGGACAAAATGCAACTTATGATGTTATCAAATTAGTGATTAGTGCAGAATAGTAACAGAAGACACTATAAAGTGCCAATTCTGCTCAACTGTCAAATTATAAGATCAGTAGAGTACCTTGCTCTGTAGAGATGATAGAGACATGTACACAACTTAGCTAACATAATTCATCTGATTCTGTTTAATCAAAGAGTTACACATCAAATTGGTTCGTAGTGAATGTTGCATATTTCAAATATTGAAATAGGACATAAACACATTTTTTTACAGCTAAATTACACACACAAAGAGAGAGAGAGAGAGAGAAAGAGAGAGAGAGAGAGAGAGAGAGAGAGAGAGAGAGAGAGAGAGAGAGAGAGAGAGAGAGGCTGCAAAAAAGATGCCCATTCCTGAAGATAAACTAGCTAAGAAGTAGACTTTTTTTTCTGTTCTGCATAAATGTGGATTTAAAAAAAATAATCATAAAAAAACCCATATTTTTACATACTGGCATTTTAATATTACCATGACATGTTAATGCAGTTACAAGACTGAATGCATTAGAAAACATAAGACTGAGATTCAAAGATTCTTGAAATTCAGTTGACTTATATTAATAAATTCTAGGGTTCTTTATTAGCCTTGCTTTTTTTTTTTATTAAGTAAGCAAAGACAATTTGGAATAGTGAATACCAAGGAATATTTTGCACCATTTGTCTTGCTGTTAACCTCAGAGGGACTAGAAAAGATCCTAATACAAACTCACCACCTGCCCTATGGACGTTTTCTGGCACTACAACACTCGAATACCTTTATTATGGCAAATGCATGTATTTTGGGGAATATATATATACATCTGAATGAAGTTATCTCCAACTCTAAGGTTCAATTTGGTGTATATTGGGGTTTCTGTGAATTTGGTCTAGTTTAGTCAGATCAAAAGAAAAGCTACAAACTATTTATATCTTTTGGTAGCTATACAGAGTCCACTGTTCTACATCTCCTCCAGTAAAATCCTGTTAGGGTAGTCAGGGTTGAAGGTTTTATGTTTCTATCACTTTCACTTCACTTATTAGCTCTGCTAGGTCCATATACTCAGGTTGGATAATCTGGATTGATGGAGTCACTGGGTTTATCCGAGTCTGAGCTGCAATGAGGATGAGACAGTGATCATCAACAGAATGGAAACCAGAACCCTGCCTCTATAGGTCCTGTAGATTTGGGGGTCATTAAGTATGATCCTTGAGGAGTATAAGTATTATAGACAGTTCTATTTCTTCAGTGGGATGTTCTCCATAGTGCAGCATACTGGTTTGGGTGGAGATTGTCTCTCAGTAGAGGTATTTCTTTCAAGGTATTTATGCTGGTATAGCACAATGAAAACTTTGACTAATATTCCAGTAGGTGAAGAAATCAGCTATCGATTTAAACCTAAAACAGATAACCATAGATGCATAAAATCCAAAATTCAGAAGAAAAACAGATGCAGTCTCTGTCTCTATTTATGTCATTCCTCAGGAATCAGGTGCCTAACTCAATGACAGCAGGCTATCCAGATAGAGTAGTAAATGTTGTCTAATCTCAGTCAGGGGGCAGTAACTTAGCTCTCTCAGATAGTTATCTAGCTGATTCAGAATCAAGAGTTTGACATGACAGGCCAGCTCAGAATTTTCTCTTCCCTTAAATCTTAGTAATAATTGGTAATAAATGCAAGGTAACCTGACACGATACACCATCATACAAAATTTATTAAACTATTTGATAACTGTGAGGTTAAAAATAGTCACAGCAGTTATCAGTGTTTCCAGAATGGTACTTACAAATGTGCACAGATTAGCTTCATAACTACTTAATTGCAACTTGAGTGCAATTTTCTTATTACACTTGTGTCTTGTTGTGTCCTGTTAAGTATAAGGTTTTTAACACTAATGCAGGTACCTGACCTGTGATTGTATGCTTATGTATAACTGCTTAAATGTTTCAAAACTCACAAACATATCCTCCCAGAACCTACTGAAATGTACACTAGCAGCCCAATAAGAGCAAAAATGTTTGACAGTAAGTGCCTAGTTTCAAAGGGAGGAAAACAGAGAAGCACTATCTTCTTAAAACACAACAGTGAATCAGACAGATTAATCTGTAATCATACTCTCCATGTTGCAGAAGTGTGGCAATAAAGCTCATCCTTCCACAGGTGTATGAATTATGTATATGGAGATGATTTGATGGGTGTGAGAGAGTGTCTGATTGAAATGCCACATGGCATACATTACGCTGTCTTCTCCCTCACTATGCGTGGAATACCAAGGTCAGAGCCCTTTGCTAATTTCTGAAAGGCTGACAGCTCATGAAAGAAATGAGAAAATTATACATTCTTGCACAAATCATCTGTGGCTCTTCAGGATGAGTACAATACTGTCTACATCCAGCTTTGTGCAGCAGACACCTGGCAGCCACACATCCTCAGTCTCACTGGCACAGAGTAACTGAACACTGAGCAAACTCAAGACTCCTCTATGAACTAAAAATCACCTTTCAGACACCCACGTGGAGCCTGGCGTTTTGATAAACATAGTCTTGTTAGTAGGCAGCATTGATATTCATTCACTCATTCATTTTCTACCGCTTATCCGAACTCTCGGGTCACGGGGAGCCTGTGCCTATCTCAGGCGTCATCAGGCATCAAGGCAGGATACACCCCGGACGGAGTGCCAACCCATCGCAGGGCACACACACGCTCTCATTCACTCACGCAATCAAACACTATGGACAATTTTCCAGAGATGCCAATCAACCTACCATGCATGTCTTTGGACCGGGGGAGGAAACCGGAGTACCCAGAGGAAACCCCCGAGGCACGGGGAGAACATGCAAACTCCACACACACAAGGCGAAGGCGGGATTCGAACCCCCAACCCTGGAGATGTGAGGCAAACGTGCTAACCACTAAGCCACCGTGCCCCCCCCCCCTTGGCAGCATTGATATGTACATTTTATTTGGAATGAACAAGTGATGCGTTCTACATTGATACAAATTGAGAGCTCACATTTTTAATTGGTTTGATTTTTAGAAGACTTATGAAGGTTCACGGGGCATCTAGTTGAGACAAAAGGTGTGCAACAGGGGACTGAGGATTCAGCAAAATCAAGTTATGTGAGTAAGCTAGTAGTCAGATATGATGCTCAGGGACAATGAAAGACCACATTTATTAAAGTGAACATGAGACACTGCATTCATTTGTCCTCTGTTTCTGCCTGGTTGGGGTAGGGGTTTGTATAAGGCTGGAAGGCCATTGGTATTTTGTTAAATAAAACACATTAAATTTCTTAGATTATAATCTTGTGGACAAGTACAAATAAAAATAATAACATGATTAATAAAGCATATTGTCACAACCAGAGAAGGAAGGAGGCGGACCCGTACACAGGATAGCTTCAAAGGAATGGGGTTTAATAAATGATAAAGACAAATACAGTAAAATACAATGACGAGGACCAAACAATGACTAGACATGACGAAGGGTAAACGTAACTAATGAATCCGCACTGCCATCGGCAACGCGGCTCACATTTATACATTACAGACAATAATGACACAATGGCGGGGCAGACACGTGACGAGGAACGACAACAAACACACGTGGCTGTACCCTGACACATATCTAATTAAGCTTTATAAAATAAAAGTTATTTTTTTTAGTGAGAGTTCATATTTAATAACAACAACAACAACAACAACAACAATAATAATAACAATAAAATCACAGTGTAGGCCATGCCCACTTTGGGTTTAACTCTGAATATAGTTACAAATTGTTGCAAAATTTATTTTTATGACATAAGGCTAATTTAAATATTAAATCTCACTTACTGCAAGCAACACACTTAAACCAATTACAACTCAATTAGGCAACTTCACATTCATATCTTCCTCTAAAGACTTGGGGAAAACATGTGGGTGTAAAAAATGTAAGAAAAAAGTTTTGTTTTATTGCTCTAGATGTTGTCTTCAAGAAAGTTGTGGATTCTAACAAAAATTGAACGAGAGTTATCAGAAGTGAAAAATCACCCTCTTGTTAAAATCCTGAGAATGACCAACCTGTCATTGTGTCACCTCTAAGCACATGCTATGCCTTTCTCCAGGAAGAGTGCAGAGAAAAGAGCACTTGGATCCATATGTACAGAAGAGAAGAGTGGAAAGGTCATTGTAGATGGGTTAAAGTGTTAAGTTGTGAACAGGGTGAGCATGAAGCATGCTTGAAAGGGTACAGCACACTGTCTGCACTGTCTCGCAGAAATTAATTGTCACTTTTATTGCTTTTAATTGCCAAGTTTTGTACCCCTGCTTGCTATTCCAACCAGCTGCCCTTATCCCTCCTCTAGACACTTGTGAGTTGCTAAGACAACGGCCCAAGGATCAGAGCAACACAGTGTTTTGTTCACCTCCCACCCAGTAACATATACACTCATGTGCAATATTTCAAAAGAACATCTATAACTGACCCTTTTTTTTTTGCTTCTAAGAAAGGCAGAACTGGCCGTATATCAAAGCCAAGCTTATCATATTTGATTGCCAATACACACCCTTGACTGTTCATATATTGCACATTATTCCTCATTGCTCTGAGCGCAGTGTCAAGCTGTAGACCTTTAAATACACATACAGTTTTAAGCCTTACAAAACATTTTCTTTCCAAAAGGTTAAAATATCTAACCTGTGTAGTGGGTTGGGGATTAAACATTCACAATGAGTCTTGGGCCAATCATTTACCAAAACAGTGACATTCCTCCTGGGCTCTGTCACACCCAACAAACAACTAAACAACAAACCTTCTCTTTCCTTTCTTGTTCTCTTTCTCTTGAAGGCAGCCACATTTAATGGAGAGAGGCTGGTAATCTTGAGTAAACATCATTAACTGTTTGCTCCTATCGGCCATAGAGAGTGTGCCACTGGCTCTTTTGTGCTGCTATCAGCAGTTTAAAGAGGTTTTGTGCTGTAATGGTGTGGGACGGCAGTGCCAGGCCTTTCAAGTGCCGCCTCGCTTGCTGAACCGTCCTACACTCGCACTCTGGAAATGTAGAAAGTTGCCACTTCTGAATGCAGGTCAGAAGACCAGTTCAGCGTGATGTGATGAAGAGGTAGTGCTCTTACTCTGGAGCAGCAGAAAGCAGCAGACACGTGTGATTTGTGGATGTTTTTAGTGGTGTTTGGCTTAGGCTAACACAAACTGGAGAAGTCCTTAGCAGAGATTAAAGGTGGCTGATTTAAGAGAGAATCAACCGGGCCTACTTCCTGTGTTCCTGTAGGACACACACACACACAATGATCAAACACCACACAACGCAAACAGATATATTCTTTCATGCAAACCCTAACTCTTTTGGGGAAAACATTAAATCAGTGAACACACACCACCCTCATTCATTATTTTCTGGTTGAGGTCACACGCTTATAAATACATTCAGTAATACATACAAGCATACACATTCATAGTGCATTTTGCACCTGCCTCTTCTTTGACCCCCATTACAGAGTTCAAGGAGAAATATGCATCAGATTATCCATCACAGGGTTGATGGAAGGATAGAGAGCAAAAGAGAGGCAGCAAGAGACAGAGAGAGATAGCGAGGGGGTTTCGAGTAAATGCAGGACTGATCACATCCCCCACAGTGGTGAGTAAATACGCGCTAATGGCCACTGATTAATTTTCATTGCTCTCATCTGCCCAGTAAAAGAGAGATGTAATGACCTGTACCTCTCTGTTTTTCCCTCTGTATTTTTTGCTCTTTCTCACTCTCCCGTTCTGCTGCTCAATTTTTGATTATAAATTAAAAGGAGTTGTAAATGGCGTAATGCTGCTTCTGGGCCTCTGATTGCTGTATCTGATTAGAGAATGTCAGTCTGCACATTTCCTTTTTTCTCCAAGGCTCATCCAGTGAGCTGCAACACTCAAGAATGTGCTGCATACACAATAGCACTTCTGCTCCACATTGCAGCTAAACGCTAAGCAGCATTAGCTCTAATCAAACACATTCTTTTAGCTTTTCTTTCTTTTTGCTGTCTCTGTTCTGTTTCCCTTTATCTCATTCTTCCTCAGCTTTCAGCCTGGTTTGTTTTAACCAGTGAGTTTACTTCAGGTGTGCAATATGGCAACAAGTGAAAAAATCACCAGCAATTAAAAAACATTCATTCTTGCAGGTAAGAGGGCTGAGGGGTACCCGCTTCTTTTTTCTTCTTTGTTCTAGAGTTTTGTCTCCTTTATAATCCTGTAGATTGATGAATGCTAAGATCTGTTTTAGAACAATGAGAACAGATAATGATCTAAAAGCATAGAAATCTTCAATCTCCCATTGTGGTCTACTTTGTCCACATGTGCTGCTTATGATTGTCATTTGTCCATTCTTTAAATGAGTCACTGATGTGTTTCTCGTCCATAAACCAGTCTATAACAAGCATATTAATCCTCCACCACCACCATTTCTGTGGTGCACTCTCTGTAGTTCAGCTCAGCTAAGACAGAGAGCTCTGCCATAATAGGACTGTACCTGTGGACATGCATGTAAAAACACACACACTCCACCCCCCTGTCCCAGGGTCAGATCAAGTGGGTACAAATGTGAATCAGTTCATTTTGTCAAAGAGAAAAAAAGACACCCAAGGACATTTTCTTCATTCACTCAATAAGGAGGCTAAAATGGAAAGATCTGTGTAAGAGAGTGAAGGAGAACATTAAAGGAAGCATTGCAAGGAGAAAGAGAAAGAGGGAAAATCCATTTTAAGAGAATGTAGGCATACTTTTGTATATAGGAGGGAAGATGCTATAGGCGGCACTGGGGTCAACACTCTTGTCTGGTTCTTTTGTGCCGACTGGCCTCATCAACAGAGCTAGAGAGCATGGACAGAGGTGAGAGAAAGAGGAAGGCGGCCTTCTACCACCAGTGAGTCTTCTGCTGCTGCATGCACTTGTTTTCTGACAATGGGGGGAGGTAAGAAGGGAATGCACAGAAAAAGATGATGTTGTGTGAGAAGAAGGCTGAGGAGGATAGAAAAAGTGAGGTGAAGATGAAGTGCAGAATGGTGCTAATGAGAAAAAAAGCTGTGTCAAGGTTTTGTTCCCTTTCTGGCCTCTAGTCTTATGTTCTTGACTGTCATTTAAAAGGATCTGATGAAGCTCTTCCAGTCTGGAAGCTTCATCTTCAGGAGCTCCAAAGAAAAGACCCACCAGTCATTTTTAAAACTTCATATGGACATATCTCTATGACTTCATCATTTAAAATCCACCTTCATCTCTCCTTCCTATTCTCCTGCTTCTCCCTGCAACTTTGTACCTCACTCTTTTCAAACTCTCTTTCTTTCTTTTCCTGATCTAATCCTTAAACCAGGTCAGTCAGAGATCATTGTAAAGGATTAGGCAAAACAACACATGCACCAAACAACTGCATAGTAAGATAGAGACAAATCTGCTGAAGGTCTATGAGAAGGAAATCAAATCTCTTTGGACCTCTATTTGATTATATTTAAACATGCATACGCTATGTGCGCTAAATTTCTTGCTAAATATCATAGAATGATTCTGATATTTAGACAGAAGGAGTTCCTAAACCTTCGCTCATGCTGCTCTTCTCCTCTGCTTGAGAAGCCTGCTGTTCCCCATCCTTAAAAAGTAAAACCACAAACAACAGCAGAGGATACAGTAAGGTCTTTAATCAAGGCAATCAGTGCTGTTTTCAAACGTGCGCAGCACCGGAGCTGTGAGCCGGGTTCATCGTTGTCTGCGGTTTAATTACTTGTTTTTGCATTCTGATGGAGGGGGGTGATTGTGCCTTGTCACCTATCTCTGAAGATAAAGGACTAGCCAATTACTTTGTTTGGATGCTAATGATTGGGTTTCATTAGTGGCCGCTCTTAGCCCCCCTCACCCGGTAAATGGATGAATATGCTATGATTTCAATTATTGGAATTATGGAAATTGCTTTTAAAAGACAACACGGCTATCATCAGCTCTCCACTGTGACATAATGTCATTTTAATTTCCATAATAGTTTTAATTGTCGGAGGTCCCGTAGTGTGTTAATCATTTAATTGTATTGTCTTTTGCCTCCGGCAACACCTACATCCATCTACCACTCAATCACACTAAATCACAATCACACAGGATTAACTAAAGAGTTGGCAAAGTCCAGCCAGAGGTGTAATTTAAAGTATTGAAACCGGGGGCATTTAAGGTATTGTCTCCTCTTTGAACTCAATTAAGAATGAAATTAATGAATTTATGAGTGACCCCTAAACCAGAACTATAACTGTGACTCTGATCACCTTACATTCATTCCCTCAAGTTCCTCGACTATGATAAAATCTTGTTAGACTTCATGTCTTCTGTTCTCTCTACAGTAGCTGCCATATAAAACGTTAATATAATGTATAAATTAGTCAAAATCTATGTACCACATATGAATACAGGTTCAAGTGGTCTGCAATAATTGAAATAAAGTTATGATTGGAATGCAAGAAGAATGCAATAGGAGCTTCACCTTAGCTGGCTACAGCTGTCTTTTTTCCCTCTCAAGAAAATGATTTGAGGTAAGAACCTTAAGGTGTGAAAAGGTAGACAAATTGCAAACCTCCACAGACCTGCACATAAAGAAAAAACACCTTCGATATGTAAACCCATCTTCACTCTCTGACCTACAGAGTGCTGTACAATCAAACACAATTACCTTGAATCTCAATCTCAATCTCAGCATGGCAGCCGTTAGAAGGGATAAACCTAGCATAAAAGATCTGGAGACTCTCACTGGTATGGCCCAACACAGCTTTAACAATAAGCGGTTCTTATAGTGTTTTCCTCAGGGTCAGGGGCTTAGTGGCTTTTTATTATAAAAGCTGAAGATACTATGCATTAAAGGGGGATTGTGTTTATATGGTGGTATATATCTGCTCAACTTCATTCAGGTCAGGGTTATGGTGGATCTGGAGCTGGATCATCCTCACCTAGGGTCATTTTAGCATTAGCCAGTCCACCTACTTGTATGGTTTTTGAAAGATGAAAGAAACCAGGCAACCTTGAAGAACCCACATGGACAGAAAATACACTGTATGCATGTGTATTAAACAAGCTCAAGGCCTTAGTATCAGATTTATGCACTGTTTGTTCCCTGAGTCCTCTTCATTTCCATACCGATGAAGCCTGTGCTAACAATAGAATAGCAACAATCAAAGGACAAACACTACAAGATAAGACTTGAAAGACGATGAAATGAAACAGCTATCTAGGGCAAGTTTACAAAATGAACATGTAAGCTAAAAAAATGGTGTTAGTGGATGGTGTAAAGAGATGTCAGTATTGTTTCAATGCTTGTGGCTAGTTAAGATACAGAGGTGGCTGATTCCCAGAGGAGTCAGTGTACGGATGAGTGACAGCTCTGAGCAGCTCTCTAACCTCTCTCATCTGTCTCTCAGTGTGCCAGAAAGGGGCGGTCAAGTGAGCCCCTTAAAACTGGAAAAAAGAGACATTCAGATGCAGCCATGCACAACTCCATAGCACAATCTTTCCTTAAGCAGAAAGACGTCTCCTGAGGGCAGGCCAGAATATGAGACTGAGAGAAAAAGAGTGTTGTGCGTGTGTGTGGGGTGTGTGTGTGTGTGTGTGTGTGTGTGTGTGTGTGTGTGTGTGTGTGTGTGTGTGTGTGTGTGTGTGTGTGTGTGTGTGTGTGTGTGTGTGTGTGTGTGTGTGTGTGTGTGTGTGTGTGCGTGTGTGCGTGTAAGAGAGAGAGAGAGAGAGAGAGAGAGAGAGAGAGAGAGAGAGAGAGAGAGAGAGAGAGAGAGAGAGAGAGAGAGATTACAAGAGCACTTTACCCAAAGTCTTCTAACTCTCTTGCAGTGGCTTAGTGTCTAGAGAAGAGGTTTGATACAGTAAAATTCTGCAGAAACACAAATGATCATTTTCTTTGTTGCCTACCAAAATAAAATAAAAAAACATAATAAAACTGTTGTTTTACTGAGGTTACTGTGCTTAAAGAAAACTCTTCTTTTTCGTGTGTCTCTGGCTCAATAACTGTGGTTCACTATTTCTCAAGTGGCAGAGAAGCTGGAGGGAGGGAGGGAGGGAGGGAGGGAGGGAGGGGAAAATGGGGGAGAGAGAAAACAGGAACAGAGAGAGAGAGAGAGAGAGAGAGAGAGAGAGAGAGAGAGATTGAGAGAGAGAGAGAGAGAGAGAGAGAGAGAGAGAGAGAGAGAGAGAGAGAGAGAGAGAAAGTTGGGACTTTTACTCTGTGCTTGTACAAGCCTGCCACCTGCTGGAAGTTGTCGATATATGCACAAGGGTTTTCGCGCTTAGAATATTGCTGACCTAAAAAGGTGTGACCGTTAATAAAACAGAGTAGTAAATAAATTACAATCTCTCTCTCTCTCTCTCTCTCTCTCTCTCTCTCTCTCTCTCTCTCTCTCTCTCTCTCTCTCTCTCTCACACACACACACACACACACACACACACACACACACACACACACACACACACACACACACACACACACAAACGTGCGTACACTCTCATACCTACCTAGCATCTGGTTTATCTCAGGAAGAATTCTTCTATCAGGCTCCATTGTGTGCTAGTCCTATGAGAGGCCCTTATGGGAGGCTGAGCTGGAGAGAGAGGGTTAGAGGCCATGGAAGAGCAGAGGGCTGAGAGCGATTCAATCGCTCAACAAATGGACCCTGCTAATAGAGGCAGCCTCTGATCCTGGCCGCAAAAACAGCTGGGGGCCCGCTAATAAGAGAGGATTGAACAGGATAGAAGAATCACGGTGGAGGGAGAAAAATAGCTAGAGAGGACAGAAAAAGGGAAAGCAAGTGACAGCTGTATTGGGCTAGTAATAAACCGGATCTAGCATTACACATGCAAGGTACATTGGTAAAATTACAGTGTATGGTAATTTGGACCTCCAGTCTATTACCATAAACAAAGTGACATGATTGTTATATATATTTGTGGATTTTTGAGGGAAATAGCCACTAGTGAGGTTAAATGCATTTGCAGTTGGTCAGTGACACATCCAATCAGCTGTACAATTGTTACTTTTTTTTTTTCTTTTCATTTTAACACTGATGGAGTGCTCATTCATTCATTCATTCATTCATTCATTCATTCATTCATTCAGTCCATCACAAATGTAAGCATCCAGCTAGCTGTAAAAGCTGAACAGCACCAATCCGACAACAGAAACATAGTAACATGGCAAGTAATGCAGACAAGTGCCCAGGCTCACAAATCGTTCAGAGTCGTTGAAGTACATGTCAGATATACATTTCTTCTTTGCAGAAATTATTCTAAATTGCGAGTTAGTACATTGTTTTAGATTCTTAGAGATGGGGGAGTTTCGATTCTTTCTTGGATGCAAACCACATGGTTTAAGGTGTGTTTTTATAAATTACACTCATGAAAATTTCTTCTTTGTGATTAATTTCACTACCTCTAAATTAGTTGAGCAGATCTTCAGTTTTTAGTTACTTGTTTGTCAGTTTCGACATCCAATGTACATCAAACAACATTTTCTTTATCTCATTTTATTACAGTACATTTTCTTATGATCAAATTATTATTATCACCTTTATGACTTACATGAAAAAGATTTTTTTATTTATAGAAGAGAAGAACAGATGACCCCTGAATTTAACCCTTGATTATGGATTGTCTATTCAAGCCAAAAATGAAAACACAATTAGTATTTCTATTTACAGTAATATAATACCTATTATATGATGTGTATTAAAGATATTGTATTGATTGTTAAATAGAACAATAGCTAAAAAATATGTGTGTAGTTAAATCATAACTTTTTTTTGTTTGTTTGTTTTGTGTAGTTTAAGTGTGTAATTTAAACTATCTTGGAAACACGTCACCACTAGGTCCACAAATAAGCAACATACTGTACTTTATTAATACTGTATCAATAATTCAAAGCAATGAATTAATACACAATGAATAATACTCATAAACAGCCGTTCGAGTCATATATGAATAACCATTAATATTGATAGTCTGACTTGATAAAGCATTAATAATAAATCAATCAGTAAAAATAATCTATGGATATTAAACATTTTTATATTTACTTTATAATGCGGTGTTGTTACAGTTCTTACTGAAGTTGAATGGATCATTTACATTTATGGCATTTGGCAGACAACCTATTCCAGAGCAACATATAAAAGCCCCCTTAAATATTATCATTCCTGTTTTTATATAATCACACAGGTAAAATGGTTTGATCTGAATCAACTATTTAGTGGTGTTGGTTTCATGTTGCTAATTACAAATTGTCCTACACAAAAAGACAACTTAAATGATCTTCACAAACACTGAGCAAGTCGTGATATAAATGACATGAGTTAACACACCAAATATTAGTGCATGTATATATACATATATATAAATTAATGATATTTTCACACACACACACACACACACACACACACACACACACACACACACACACACACACACACACACACACACACATAATTTTTAATACACTTTTATAAAATTATTATGTAAGTATTATTATTAGTTAAGTAGTTACTCAAGTAATAATTGTATTTATTGTAAAGCATTAGAGCTTATTTATTTTATTTATTTATTTATTTATTTATTTATTTATTTATTTATTTAACAATAGTGTAGTGTGGAAGTAAATAAGAAGTTGATGGATTTCCTATTATTTAATACAACGTCTGGGTTATACTGAGGTACAAGTGTTGCTCCAGTCCACAAAAAGGATTTAGAATAGTTTCTGTCAAACCTAATGGTCTGGATATGTAAAAAAAAAAAAAAAAAAGTTTAAAAAATGTGTATTGGGAAAGCAATACACATTCATTTACATCTGTATCCAGCTGGCTAGCAGACAGCAGAACAGGGTCACAGGCCAAGCCCACCATACTCCAGATCCCTCCCACTGGTAAGTGATACAATTCTATACACACACAGAGCGTGCGCACGCAAGAGAGAGAGAGAGAGAGAGAGAGAGAGAGAGAGAGAGAGAGAGAGAGAGAGAGAGAGAGAGAGAGAGAGAGAGAGAGAGAGAGAGAGAGAGAGAGAGAGAGAGAGAGAGAGAGAGAGAGAGAGAGAGAGAGAGAGAGAGAGAGATGGACAGACAGAGGATTTCCCAGCTCTCAAGAGACACAAAGGGCTGCTTAGCATCCTCACAGCAGGAAGGCTTTGGGGAGAAGCACTAGACCACTGTGAAAAGGAAGATCATTTTTTATATATAGAGAGAGATATATTGAGAGATAAAGCAGAAGTTAGAGAAAGAGAAAGAGACAGTGAAAAAAAAGGCTGTCCTTGGTGTACTGGTGGCCTCCAGTCTTTACAACTGCGTCCCAATCTGAGCTGTAGATCAGAGCTGGTAGTCAAAAGAAGTTCCGCAAAGTGAGCACAAATAGCCAGAACATTAAATAATTCCTCAGAGACACACCCACAAACAGCTAGCCCCACTCTCCCACCTTGTTTCTTTTGTTTGGGCCATTGTAACAGTTTTGTCTTGGACATACGGGCTGGTTTAGGCGTCTGGGACCCCCAGCAGCTGAGTCTTTGTCCCAGGGTCACAAAGGTTGCCGGGATTGTGTTCCCAGCTAATTCCCCCTTTCACTGTTTCCAGCAGCCAGTCTATAATGATCCAGGCAACGCTGTGCAGGGTTTAGAGGTAACACCCACAGGGTGGAGACATGGTGGAACAGAGAGTCAGAGGGTCTTTGCCTTAACGTGGTATGTCCATAGCTCTAAGTATCATTGGCTGGGACACTTTCTCTCGCTGGCTTACACAGGCCTACACACACAATTTTCCACCTCATTTCCCAATTGTGACCTGAGTAAACATGATTAAGAGGGGAAAGTACATGCACTAAAGAGATCCAGTGTAATTACATCAGTAATGAAGGAGTTGTGAAGAGAGATCCTCACTCTCTCAGACCCTCCCTAGGTTCACACTGAGTCAACAAACATACTGAGAATAAAGTGAAAGCTTTATTTACTCCTTTACACAAAAACTGTTTTGGCAAAGAAGCACAAATCTAGACATTTGTCACATTATATTATTATTCTAATGCCCATCAAAACAGTGATATATTACCACTTGCTGATGAAAACTATTTTTTTTAAATACACACATTTTTAAAAGTAAAATTAAATCTAAAAAAAACAACAAATAAACTAATGCCTATGAATTTTCTCTTTGCATATTTCTATACACATTTGTATTCATTTCTACAATAAAGTATATTTTTCTCTCTAATCAAATGCCATCAGAGCTGCTATAGTGTGTATATGTAAGGACCAGTGAGGGCAAGAAAGTCATTTAATATCTATTGATTCATGTTTGTTTAAACGTTTAAACAAAATACTCCTGCAATGTCTGCAATCTTTATTTAATTTCATTGAGCAAAAATTAAATGATAGCACGTTCCAGAAGTGTTGGTAACTTACTGGTCCCTTATAGGCTGTATAGGCAAAATTAGGCCCCCTCCCTAATTTTGTCTACTTAACAACCAGTACCATGTTTATTGCAGTGTAGATGATTGTGAGCTTTATTTTCCTCACTGATGGATAAAAATCAGTCATTGCAAGTTTATTGGGTTTGATTTATTCTTTTAAAAAAACAAAGATTAATACATATTTAGTCTTGGGAATCATTGACCTTTTCTTTAGATTTTTGTCTTTGTAATTAGAATTGTTAGAGGCTACAAAATATATTCCAAAGTTAGAAAATAAATAAATACAGGGTTTTTAATTGCTTTAACATGTTTTTGATTCAGTGTCTTAATTTCTTTAACATATTTCCTTAAACTCTGCACACATTGTGCAAATTCGTTTATATTGTAAACAAAACAAAATCATAAAATCATGAATATCCATTTTGAACAACATTTTGAATAATATATTCAAAATTAAATATATTTACACATACAGGGGAAAAACAATTTTTTACAACACAGAAAAAAAGAGTTTTTAATCTTTTTCGCATTCATTGTGTGTGTGTGTGTGTGTGTGTGTGTGTGTGTGTGTGTGTGTGTGTGTGTGTGTGTGTGTGTGTGTGTGTGTGTGTGTGTGTGTGTGTGTGTGTGTGTGTGACATCAATTAGAAAATTGCAGTAAAAAGCAACAAATAATTTTTTTTTAAATAATCATGAATCTAATCTTAGACATTATAATAACATTCTGATTTTGTAGCATACAATATTAAATTGGTTCCCTTAAAATGAGAAGAACGCCTCACTGCACTTCATCTAAATTCTATTCACTGAGAGACTTTTGACCTCACCCACTAACAATTCTGGATAGATTTTCTGCATTTCTTATATTTAAACCTTAGCTAATAAAACTAGTGCACTCGATTAGTTATGACGTTGTCTTTGGAAATTTTAATTTTGATTTGTTTTTCATTTACTGAAACAAAATTACAGCAACGTAAAAAAAAAAAATTTGTCCTGGTGAAGTCACTGTGCTTTCACTTATGTCAATGTGCTTTCACTTTTCTGCGAATAATGACAAATTTTTTCTATTAAATTCATTACAAAGAACTCTGCATGCTCATTTCAATTCAGTCAGTGCTTTATCTCTTTTCGAGAGTCTTTTTTCCATCTTATCCAGCACCTTTATTGTTATTTTTTCACTTTCCCCTCTCCAACCTTCTGTAATGTACAACATTAATTATATTTAGTTGTGTTTTTTTGTCCAGTCGTCCTTTATGGAAGTTCACCAGGTGGAGTCATTTTATACGATAACTGTGTGATCTATTTAAGTATAAACGTAATCCATAGAAAATTATTTTAAAACCTGATTTTTTTTCTCAGAGGCTTAGACAAAAGACCTTTAAATGTTTAACACATTTGTTCTCACGACTATATATATTTATATGTGTTTTATTCCCCTACAATATTTACAAGTGTTCATTTTGGCACAAGAACTCATGCAATCACTCTGGGAGCCACTCACAGCCTATAAGGCAGCCCAAGTGAATGAGTGCTAAATTAAGAGCTCTCTAAATTTGCTATTGTTACTGTTGTTTCTGCTGATAAGTTACCTTCAGCAAAACCTGATTGTTTTTTTTAAACTCTAGCTGTGAATTTAAAGGTAAACATTAATAAACAGAGTGCAGGCCTTGTCTTATGTTCAGTCCTGTTACGTGTCCTTCTTTCATAATATACTTTTCCTTCTTTCCCTTTCTCTAAATTGTAAGACAAATTACTCTTCTCAAGGATCGAGTGTGAGCAAGACCCAAAGAATAATAAGCCAACCTAATTATTGCCAATCTTGGTTTCCTCTCTCTCTCTCTCTCTCTCTCTCTCTCTCTCTCTCTCTCTCTCTCTCTCTCTCTCTCTCTCTCTCTCTCTCTCTCTCTCTCTCTCTCTTCTAGACTGGGTGACACTGTGTTAAGCATGGGATGGCAGCTGTCTCTTGGCCATTAGCATTTCAAATGAGCTCAGTAAGCCTCAACCCAGCTATCAGGGGCCAGAGCTTGTTCTGATGATGACTCTGGTCCACTCATTCAAGTGAACCACAAAGCAATGAATAGAAATGCATAGCTATATTCCCAGGCAGTGTAATTTATTAATATATAGCCTTGTATACGTTGTAGGGTTGTCTTTTCCCTTGTATACGTTGTAGGGTTGTCTTTTCTAACAGAACATCCCAGCTCAGGATGCTCAGCTATCTTTTTGTTGTTCTTCAAGTAAGCACCGTACTTCTATGTTGGCTATGATGTCTGTGGACATTTAATGCCTTGTGTGCAATTCTACAGCATGGAACAGTTAGATGTAGTATCTCATGGATGAGATGTCTCAGCTGCAATACTTATCAACTCTTCAGGAAGGCCATCTGCTCCCAAAGCGAAAAATGAACAGACCGCCGAAGCCAGGGCAAAGAGATCCACAGGTGATTGTTCGCCAAACCCTCTCTAAGCACTATTGTCATGGTAACCAGTACTTCAGATCGACAGAGGGCAAGCATGCACACACACATGCACACACACACACACGCACATGCACACACACACATGCACACACAAACACAACCCACTGGCTTACTATCCTTGTCAGGACCTTTCATTGACATAAATATTAACGCAGATCATTAACGCTATGCATACACCTAAACCTCAACCTACTCTTAACCTCAGTACACAGAAAGTACCTCATTTGGTGTATAAAAATAAATAATCTGAATAAAAGAAGTAGTTTTTTTTCATGGGGAACAGTCATGTGTTTTAGAGTCAAAACTGTCTGATGTTAACATCCCTGAGGACAAGCAACACGATTCAGACATGATTCTCATATATGATTTTTGTGAGGTTTTTTGTTTGTTTGTTTGTTTATAATCAATCTACTTAATCCATTTCGGTATTAAGTACATAAAGAATGACAGTTTAAATATAAGCTACACCAAAGACATCAGGGAATCTGATTTATTGCAGCACTATTCCCTTCCACACACCCAGTATAATCAAAGAGACTTATGAGATGAGGTGCAGTGAAAAGCATATAAATGTTGCCCTGAACATAATGAGGAGATACATACAGTAAGAAGAGTCATGGACAAACAAACTTCTCAAACAAGGCAGTAATCAAATGTTTAATAGCGTATTTAGAAAACACTGGTTCCAAAGGTAAAATTATTCTCTTATTATTCCTCTATTCTCATATTAGAAAAAAAATTGAGAAAGATGAAAAAAGGAGGAATTTTTCAGCCATCTTGATGACTGTTATGTCGTTTTCAATACTGTAACGTATTCCCAGTGCTGCCTCACTCTGTGTGTGTGTGTGTGTGTGTGTGTGTGCATGTGTGTGCAGTAGAGCAGGCTTTGTGCTGTCCCACAAAGAACAGGAAACAAGTGGGTGGAGGAGACTATTTTGAGGTCAGTTCCTACGATCCAGCTCTTCATCGGCTGCATGATGGATCGGAAGGCAGAGAAACAGATTCCTGAATCATATTTTTTTTATCTGCTATAATGCATCCGAACAAGAATTGTCAAAAATATTGTAAGGAGGATGAAGCTCGGTTCAGTCCATTTTTTTCGATGAAATAATTGCTTTGTTTATTTATTGACTTTACTGACTTTTTCACACACATCAGTCCAAATCAAGTCATGAAAGGGCTGATAATTAATTGATGCTAAGAATGAGATGGGGAGAGCAGAAGAACCGCTAACCCATGCAGTAATATGATTCAGGACTGATTTACAGATTGGAGTGTACGGAACCTGATTAAAGGGCGATGGTGTTTATCATTCAATCATGATATTTGTGATTTTGGTGTGCAAAATAATTTGTGTGACAAAAGGACTGTGATGATTTATGATCACTCTTGTTGACTTCTGATCCCTCCAGGGTTTACACTGATTTGGTGCGTGTGTTTTTTGCCATGGTACAGATGGGGTGTGGGAAGGAGTCCAAAAATGGTGGGTCTATGGCTGGCAACTAGCTAAAACCTTGTGACACAAAAGCTGTCCCACTACTGCTAATGGGGACACATGTAACAGGATTATGGTGGATGCTGGGGGTGCATCGGTTTGGTGGTGGTAGTGGTGGGGGTGTCAGTGTGGACCACATGGGAAGCTTCAACACTTACACACTCCCTCCCCTCCCTTGTCTGCCCTGCTTTTGCCCTAGCCTGAGAACATCCCACTCAATCACATCCCCCTGACACACTCAGCCACATCAAGCCATTCAGTGCCTCCACAGCTCCCAGGACCACGTCGGCCATTCCCACAACCTGCTCCAGAGAAACGCCCTCCGCTGCAACCCGGGTCACCCTCACAGCTTTGAGAGCATCCATTCTTTGGAGCGTTTGTGGCTTTCCTTTGCATTTGGAGTTGAGTCCAGCCTCGCTCATTTGGACACAAATTACAAGCAGGAAATGTCTTTTTCTGGCATTTATGATGATGCAGGCTGAGAAAATGAGGAGGTATACAGTAGAGCTGGAGGCAGCTCAGACAATGTCTGGTCCTCCCCTCTGTGTGTGTCTCTCTCTCTTCTCAGCCAAATTCCTCCACTTTGCCCAAGACACCCAGTCAATTAATAAGACATCGTCTCCTCCCCTTTGCAGCCCCTGCACAAGAGGCCACCCAGGAGCCAGCGGCCCTCACTAAAGCAGCTCCTATGGTGGGCTGCTGGAATGCTGAGCGCTTTGGGAACATGCACTAAGAGAGAAAAGAATAGAAAAAGCCCCATCATCGTACGATGGGGCAGTCGGTCAAATCTGGGGCACAATAGGAAATGTGGCCGAGTGCAAAATTCCACAGTTTCCCGCCTTATCCCTGACCATGTTTGCTATGTAGTCTCTGCATCCAACAGAGTACTTTCTAAAACTAAGCAAATAAACTGTATATATTTAAAATGATTTATGTTCTTTCTAGGTCCATTTTTTTTTTGCTTTACTGAATATCTTAGAGATGGTACAATGACTGAAAATCATCACAGTTACTACATTTACACATGATCAAGGTGGGAAGATTAAAAGCTCGAGAAAATTCTTTATCCCACTTTTCCAACTGATTCATTCAGCCAGTTCATGTTTTGAGTGCTTCTCATAAATAAGTGCAGTATCCAAAGAGTGTAGAACAAAACATGTTAACCTCTGCAAAACACAGAATTATTTTCCAGGAGTAACAGATTGTTAGTTTAAGGCAAAGATTAAGAACAAATTACACAGGTTGTTAAAAGGCTGTTTAAAGTGAATATAGAATGAAGGAATAAGCAGAGTAAACCCTTGTAAATGTAGAGATATTTTATTTCAATTGATATTTTATATTCACAACATTCATTAGAAACTTTAACAAGAGCCCTTAAGTACTCTTTTTCAAACATAGACATATAGCTTAAACCACACTAGCGATAAGACTAGAGAACTAACAAGAGTGCATTCTCGCTTTGGAGAACTGGAGTTGATTCAACTCAGAATCTTGAACAGTCATGCAAAACAATCAGATTTGTAACCCTAGTTTCCTAAAACACAAAATATTGAATTCATATCTAATCCTTAATTGTTAAAGTTCATTTTATGACCTAATATTCAGAAAACATTTTTTTATAGAGGAAACTATCGGACACCTAAAGGAATATGGCTTGGCTTTTCAAAATATATACACCATATAAGTCCATAAATATAATAAAAATTTTGCTTGTTTCTTTTGAAATCAATCATCTAACAATCCAACAACCCAATTTAATAAGTTAAGAGAATAATATTATTAATATATATCCAGCCCAGCTAGATAACTATAATTCATTTTTTTTATTAATATTACATTAATCCAATTCAATGTTCCAGTACAGAGATTCTCTTTTTTTTGTTCTGTGCAGAATGATGGAACCACTGATGCTGCTCTGTAAGCAATGTGAGCAGATAGGACAAGTAGGTCTAAGTTGAAATATCTCAAAAGATGCTTTAGACTGAAATGTATGTAGATACTGCCCCTCGGTGGCAGTCCTTGATTGCACAATTGGATGTTAAACAACATCAGTTACCTATGAATGAATGTTCTCTCTTTTCCAATATCTTATTGATGCTTTTTTCTAATATTAAATATGGTCTAGCATTGAAAAATATATAACAAAAAGAAATGTCTTACGGCTGCACAAATTAGATATGACTGGCCAAGAATGCATCTGGTCTGTCTGTCTGTCTGTCTATCTATCTATAGGGAGACATAGATAGATATAGTTATAGATATAAAATGTTTAGTAGACTGTGAGGATGTATGAAGTACCCCTTTGGTTTTGAACCTGAATGGACGTCACAGTGATCTAAACAATATGAAAGTTTTGTGCCAGTTGATATGCTGAGACATCATCTCCCAGCCAGCATGCTGGACAATTCTACTAACTAACTCATTTTGCTGATGGTAAACAATGGTTTTGAGTTACAAAGAAATTTAATGCTACAGTTTAAAGCTTTGGCAATGAAACAAACCAAATCATTGGATTAAAGACATAGCATGAAAGTCTATGAATATTTTTAGTCACCTGTATAAAGCAACAGCATTTTCCAATTCTAGAGAGTTGAACTCCAGGAGTCAGAGACTGCCTGCCATCCATAACACAGTGTGCTGGTGTTGGTAATGTTGCTAATGTTAATGTTGAAAGCTCCTCCTTGTCATTTTATTTTTCACATGTCAAATTTCTTGCTTATAAAATGATGCTCAACTGGAAAAAATAAAGATACTGCAAGATCTCCCAGGTTCAGAGTGAAACGTCCCGTTAAGGACAATGAGAGTTAAAGTACCTGCTCCCTATAGCCAGTTCTGAAAATGACCACTCGTACAAAACGACCACTTCTTTGTAAACCTCAACAACATTCTTCCACCTAACACAACAATACATAACAAGCTGCCGATTATTAAATATCAGAAACACAAAGCGGGTGGTTTTTAGCCACCTTCCTTACAAAATCAGCTTTCATAGCCTACGTTGTGCGAGATAGCGTTCATGAGGGATATGTCGAAGCTCAAATCCTCATGGAGAACTGCTCCACCTCCACGAGCAGATGAAAGAGTGAGCCGACAGACTGACCGCTGGAAGCAGAGAGAAATATGTACTCACACTGGACCCTCTGCTACAATGGCAGGAAAAAAGGGCCGCACAATTAACCAGCTCCTGAGAGCATTAAAGTAGGCCAACAATAACTTGTGATGAAGGAGTGCTCAGATCAAAGGAATAGGCTCTTTTCAAGAGCATGCTGTTACGATATGTGTTCTCTCTACCTCAGAAAATGGTAAAAGATACTCTCTAGAATATACATAAAACCCTCACACAGCCAGGCAGACCAGAGAGCTCTTTAGAACTCAGAGAATCTGCTGCTGACGCAAAATACAAGTGCTTTAGAGATCAATGAAACGATAGAACAGAGTGCTGACCTATCTGCCAAAATCAGAAGCATAGGTCTTGCCTCGGAGTCTGAATAGCTCTGCCGCATATTCATCAAAGCCAAATTCTCAGCCTCTTCCGAATGCTGTAAAGCGCTGACCCCGTTTTCCCTCTGTGTGTTCCCATGCACCTGTCTAACTGCCCTTGGACTAGGACTCAGAGCCGGGCTGCTTAATCTCTCAGAGGAAAAACAGCACCAATGTAAATCAACTAATAAGGCCTTCACCCCAATCCACTCCCCACCTCCCCGCACCCCTGAGTGGAGTTCAATGTAGGACACACACACTCTCTTTCCTGTTCTATTAATATACCAATACAAAAAAAGAGCAGAGCAGGAATGAGGAAGCTGCAGGGGTTTGGCACAAGGTGGAGATGGAAAAAGCCACGTGCAGGCCTTTGATACTGGAAAGTGAGCTGAGCTCAGGATGCTCTTATTGCTCATCTGTTGCTCTGTCACGTGGGCAGAAGCAGGAGCACCAGTGTATCTGCATGCATGTTTGTATGTGTGTGTGTGTGTTTACCGTTCACTCTGTACAAGCCCTCAGAGTTTCAGCTTGTGAATGTCACCACTTCAATGTAAAGGTAAAGAGGTAAAGGATATGTGAGCTCCTACTGAAGCTCCTACACAGCCTAGCTGGCCTTAAAGAGGTCTTATGAGGCATGATGTTCTTTTTTTTTGCTCACTTGTTTATAATGCATAATGGTCCCTATCAGACAAGGGCAATACACACAAGTCATGCTAAAGAAATAAATGCGTAGGCTATTTTTGCATAGCAGGTCAACTGCAACGTTGAGTCTAGTGCCTTATCGGATGAAAGCCTTTGTAGTGCTTCCAATAATAGAGCAGAGAATGCTATTATATCAAGGATTTAACAAGGACAGTACTTTTAAGCTCATGGCATGCAGATGTGCCTTCAACAATGAACCCTATTACAATAGCAGACGCCGTACTCGGTCAATTTACCACTGAGCGTCTAGCACAGAAAGTACAGAAAACGTTTAACTATCCATACAAAGACAAAATATTATGAGACAACTAACTGCACCTAACCTTGACACCTCCACTCTCTGCTGCTACCTTTTGTTCTGCTTACTACATAGAAACCTACTCTGCTAACCAGATAATTTATGTAGTTATTAGGACATGAACAACATATTTAGACATACAGCACCACCTTTGTGTTCTTTAGTTAAATATGTGGAGCATCTAACTTTTTATATAAATGAAAAATAAATCCTGGCTATCAGTTAAACACTCTCAGAATAAAATCTATCACTAAAATACAACTCTCTCAGAATAAATCCATCACTATATTGACCGCTTTTTCCTAGAACTGTGTCTTAGGATTTCTTAATATATATATTTGACTTTTACGTTCACATATAAAATAGACCATTTTTACTCCCAATATAACCCATTTTCTGCATAAAATAATAAACATAGAACACTCTTGAGTGTATTCAGACAAATCTCATATAACAAACAAATCTCTGCTACTTCACCATGAGTCTCAGTTCAGAAGAAGCCTGCAGACGAACTCAATTTACGAGGCCATCCGCCAAAGAGAACCCACTTGACCATAGGGCAAGACGAATAATTTATCATATAAACAAAAACATTATATAAACATATATAAACTTCTTCTAATAAAGAATATTATATCCATTTTTTCCATTTTGGTTTGGCCTGACGCAGTGAGAGCACACAGTTACTGAAGCGTTCGATCCAGTTAGCGCAGGATGTCATGTGACACTCAGCTTGTTTGTGTATGTGACACACAGCAGATGCAGATGCCTGGACACTTGGATCAGGAGTGCGGTAAAGTCTGGTGCAGTCCAGAAATCATTGGATGATAAAGGGATCAGGCATTTTTCCTCAAACACCCCCGTATTTTTCTACCCTGTTCCACACATCTATTGCTAGTGAAGGGCACGGGCAATTTCGGCTCCGTTGCTCCTGCTTGCATGCTCTGCGTCTGTGCTAAAGGGAGACCCGACTAATGTAGAGGAACAGAGAGAGAAAGAGAGAGAGAGAGAGAGAGAGAGAGAGAGAGAGAGAGAGAGAGAGAGAGAGAGAGGACGAAACAGCTCACTCTGAGAAGCTGAAAGCAGGCTGTGGCTCACTCTGGGAGTGCTCATCGTCACCAGTGCCCAGTGTGAGGGGCGTGATGACAGACAACTGAAGAGGAGTCTTCTCCTGAGACTGGGAGGAAGACGAGGACGAGTGTGTGCTCTCACTGGAGCTGCTGCGTGTCTCAGTGCTTGTGCTGGTCTTTTTCATTTTCCTGCGCTTGGCTAGAGGAGCCTTATCCACCGTCTGCAGTCGAAAACCCTCCCGCTTACACTTGTTGAAGGCCTACGAGACAACATACAGTGTACAGTGTACATTTTATACAAACATGGGGAAAACTAGTACACTAAACATACTACAAACTAAACATCTAATCTCATAAAAGATGTTTTTTCGACTGTTACAGAAACAGGAATTTGTTTTGTTGCTTATTTTCTATTGCAATAATGTGTGGATTGTTGACATTGTGCTACCATTTTGTTTAGTTTCATGCCTGCAAGTCGGTGCATCCACTCAAAGCCATGTGCTGTCATACTGTACTTGCTGTCGTACTTGTTTAGTGCAATTCAATTTCATATAGTATTACACACTTTTAAAACACTTTAAATCGACATACGGTTCACTAAGTACAATCGTCCATGACAACAAATTATAAGGTAAATAGTGATCAGATAATAAAAAGGAAGTCGGTGGTGATGAATGCTATGCATATTCATGGCCGACACTTAAACCGATAGATGAATTAAAAACTCATTTGTATAAATCGAAATTTATTTAAAACATTATTGCCTTCCGGTGACTTTCTCTACTTAAGAAAGCGGCTGTGTGCTATATCTGTGAATGTGCACGAATATTAAATAAAACTTTGTTCAAATGGCCGCAAAGTTTTCGCCACGAACCTTGTGATTACACCGTCGGTACTAAGCATAATTACAGGGTTGCTTGAAACGGCCTTGACTGCGTCAGCCAGACAATAATGAGATGTGAAATAGAATAGCACTGGGAATTATTTGCTTAAAAGTAAAGATAATTTTTTCAAAAAATAATCAAACTTCATTGCTGGACATCTAAACTTTCAGCTTCTCTATGCTTTGTTCTCCCTAATCATAACCCTCCTTCCCTCCATCTGTTTCACTCACATTGAAGGTGGCTTTAACGCAGGTGTTTACGGAGGCGGCAGACAGGCCCAGAATGTCAGGAGTCATGAGGGGGTTGGATGAGAGCTGACTGTCATCCTGCAGCCATGTGTTATAGCGTAGCTCACACATCTTTATTCTCTTGTTTGGGTCTACTGTCAGGAGCTCTGTTCAGATGCCACAAAAGCACAAACACACATGCACATACCATTTACTTATTAGAAACATACATCATCTTTATTCATCGCTGTTAGTGTGCTCTTCAGCAGAGCTTCAGTCTCACCCTGAATGAGATCCTTGGCCTGCTGGGACACGTTTCTCCAAGCCTCACCCTGGAAAGAGAAATCTCCATGTTTGATCTTCTTCATAATCTCCTCTGCACTCGTGTGTGTTAGGTTCTTCTCCTGACACTGAAAGGGCACCTGGCCAGAGAGCATGGTGTACTGCAACACAATGCAACACGGAGCAAGGGAATCAGAAAAGTCTACCGTTCCAACACCGTTACAGATCTAGATTTGGATCTAAATGAAAAAGCTAACTTTTGAGATGCTAATACATCAGAGGGAAATAATCAGAATGCAGAAACAGAGTTCAAGGAAAATGAATATGATTCAGATAAAAAAAGTGTTGTAACCTTTTACAAGCCAGCATTATTGAATGTACAATGCAGAGGAAAACAGTCAGAGGTGTCAAGTTGGAAGTATTAGGCAATTTGTACACATCATATACTATATTTAGGCACACAAAAAAACAGATGATACACGATACGTATTGAGGGACGAAAACCAGCTGCCAATCAGAAGAAAGAGTATTAGTGGGAGAGAGTGAATGACTCAGTAAAATGTTTACATTTCAGCTACCAGCAGACGCCCTTATCCAGAGAGACTTACATTTTCATCTCATTTCACATAACTGCGGGTTAAGAGTCTTGCTCAGGTGGACGTGGGAATCAAACTCACAACCGTCCGATTGGTAGCCCAGCACCTTAACCACTAGGCTACCAAATCCCTCGTTTATATATCCCCTGATTACATGTGTTTTGTTTTCTGAGCCGTATCTTAAACAGCTAGTTACAGTCAGCGGCCTAACTGTAACTACCATATGCAGAGCAACCCTTACTTCTCCGAGCAGATTGTGGGATGTCGGGACAGATTTTGTTGTCCTCACTATTTAGGCCTACTACATGGAGTGCCATATGTTGTTTGGAATACAGCCTCGGTGAGCATGCATTACTTGGCATTTGTAGCCATGAGATTCATCCACACGATGGAGAATGCAATACAAAATGTTCTTCCAAGATCGTATATACAGCAGCTTTTAAAAAAGGTTTCGGTTCCTATTTATTTTAGCCTTCTTTTGTCATGCTTTTGCTCAAAGAGAACAAGTCTCAGATACACAACTGTGTGTGCACTTTATCTCTCTCGAACACTCAGCGCTGCAGGGCCTCTTACAGCCTGTCTGAGAGCATGTCATCAAGTGCTACCCACTGCACAACTCTGCTCACCCCGTCAGGTGGTTAGAGGAAGGGCTAACAATCACACAAACATGCACACAGAGAAACGAGAGAGAGAGAGAGAGAGAGAGAGAGAGAGAGAGAGAGAGAGAGAGAGAGAGAGAGAGAGAGAGAGAGAGAGAGAGAGAGAATGGGAGGGAGAGGAGGAGAGGAGAGCGAAAAGAGGCAGAGAGTAACGAAGCATGTGATGAGAGGAGTAGAGAGAGAGAGAAAGAGAGAAAGAGAGAGGGAGAGAGGGAGAGAGAGACTGAGAGAGAGGGGGGAAACGAGAGAGAGAGGGGGGGAGATAAAGCAAGAGATTACAAGAGAGAGAGAAAGAGAGAAAGAGAGAGAGAGAGAGTGAGAGAGAGTGGGAGAGAGACTGAGAGAGAGTGAAAGAGAGAGAGAGTGAAAGAGAGAGAGAGAGAATGAGAGAGAGAGAGGGAGACTGAGAGAGAGAGAGCGATTACGAGAGAGAAAGAGAGAGAGAAAGCAAGAGAGATTACGACAAAGAGAAAGAGAGAAAGAGAGAAAGTGAGAGAGACTGAGAGAGAGAGGGAGAGATTACAAGAGAGAGAGAAGTCTCCATCTCACTTCTAGCAGCCTCTCTAAACTATGCTTGTTGAAAGGCAGTTGAGTTAGCCTAATATCTCAATGCATGGATTCCCATCAAATCTGAGGCCATTTTCAGTATCTGTTTTCTCCAAGCGGAAAATCCTACCTTCTGCTTTTTCATGCCTTTGGGTTCTGCTTTTCTGATGATAACATGAAGTATTTTACATAGAGCTAATACCAAAAGTCCACCAACCATCAGTCACTACAATATGACACACACGTTTAAAGTTATTTACACAAAATGACGTGTAAACTAAAATACAGCCAGATCAAAGATTGTGAATAAAAACCAAACCTCAAAAACAGACAGACAGCAGTGAACCAGGAAGTATAACAAACCAGAAGTTTTTCTACAAATTTGTGCAGAAAATATGAGATGACGGAAGGAAACATTGGCCAACCGATACTTCCTTCTTAGACAAACATCTCACTCACTGAAATAACTAATAAATGTTGATGCACGAAGCTGTGTCTGTGAAGCATAACCAATGTATTTGCGGATAAATCACAACCTAAAAAGCTAAAAAAAAAAAAAAGCAACGTTAGCTTGGTGTTCGCTCAGTTCAAATTTCAGAAATTAAATTCAAAAGCTCTATGACTCCAATTAATATCCAGAATATTCTTGGATGTTATTTCAATAGTGAGTCTGATATGCCAATATATTATAAACTATATAAGCAGCTGGCTAAATAGTTGTAAGATTCTGGCCTAAACTTATATTTTTTTACGTGGTTTAAAGGCCAATAATGATTATAATTATTAAATGTGTTTTTATATGCTTTTACACCACAGACGAATTGAATGCTCAAATCTTTAAATGCATTTTTTTTATATCACAACACAGGTATCTGATTCTTGGCTCATGTTAATGTACAACAATATAGAATACAGTATATATTAATACTAACCCTTCGTGTATGCCAGACTCTGCAATAATCTAACAGACTAATAATGAAGAGATGTAAAAATGTGGTGCTATTCTTTAGTAATAGTTGATGGGGTGAACCTTTTTGTTAGGAGAGATTTATTTGAGCTTTATGGAAGGAGCGTCGGTCGTAAGCGCTCTCGGATACGCTTTCTGTTTCTTTTTTTTTCATTAGTCCCGTACAACAGCACTGTCTGTCGTGTTATTTCTTACAAAATGCCTGTATGAATGTATAGGTTTTAATCAGAATGACAGTGTCTGAATGTTTCTTTCTGTACTGTATGTGCTCATCATGGCACCGAAATATTCATAAAAAATGAACAATTAATCTTTTAAAACTTCATAAACAAATCGATAAGTAAGTTAAATCAATAAGCAAGTTTGTTTTTGAGGCATAATCATTTATGTTTTTACATTTCTGGACAAAGGTCTTTTTGGAAACAAAAATTGGATACAAATCTCAAATGCAGTGCTATTTCCATTGCAAACCCAGTGGCATGCTCTTACCAGTATGACCCCCAGACTCCAGAGGTCACATGACTCATCATAACCGTCGTATTTGAGGATCTCAGGGGCGGCGTACTGTAGGGTGAAGCAGGGCGTCTTCAGAAGCTGGTTGTCGGGAGGCTTGAGCCGAGCAAAGCCAAAGTCGATTATTTTTATTTCGGACTTCTCACTTTCGTCAGTAAATATCAGATTCTGAGAAGAAATAACAAACATTAAAATGCAGTACCACTTTCTTTAACAATGCTCATAAAGGAGAGTTTTTCTGTGCACAATAAATTGATTTGAACATGAAGATGACAGTGTTATGTTTAAACTAGTCTAACTACACGGGATATAGTGGAGAGCAACGGGCTCTGCTTTGTATACCTCACCCTTTTGATACACACCCTGCTTTCAGCAGTTCCACAGAAGCATTTAGCAAAAGCTTTAAGATACAATGGGCCAATAAAGTCTGAAAGAGAGCCTAATGCTAGTAGATCTATACTCTCTTCTAAAGCAAGCCCATTATGTTGGAAGTTGTCAAACACGTTCTCTCAATCCCAAAAGACGTGCCTAGGGCAACTGGTGAAGCTTTGTGTTAAGTGGCATGACAGTAAAAGGTCAGCTGTACCTCCGGTTTAAGGTCTCGATGTACCACACCTACGTCGTGCATGTGGCTCACAGCAGACACCAGCCTCCGCATGATGCGGCTTGCTTCTGTCTCACTGAAGTGCTGCTTCCTCCGGATCCGCTCCAGGAGCTCTCCACCACGCAGCAGCTCTAGAACCAGATACGTATGCAGCTGCACACAGATGCGAGAGTTTGAGAGGAGATGAAAAGCAGCAGGCAAATGTTCTTTTAGTCCAGGCAAAAAAGGCACACAGGCAGGGTAGATCAGCACCAGAGATTGTTTTTCATCTCGAGAACCGCGATGGATAAACACAAAAGGAATAAGTCTTACACAGATAAACATGAGCTAGTCATTACAAATTAAAGTATGTATACACCAGAACCAGTTTTTTTTGTTTTTATAAAAAAAAAAAAACAATAGAGCAAGCCGCTTAAATAGGTATACTTAATACTCTTCAAGATTATTCAGCCTCAAAACCCTCAAACTCAAAAAATTATATAAACCATTAATAAGTAAAAATAGTAGGTATAAAGAATGTAAAACATTTTAAAAAGTCAGAAGAAATAGAAATAAGAAATTAACATAGCCAGGAGGTTTTGCATTGAATGTAGGGCAATGGGAATTCAAATACATTTGCTGTGCTCCACTTCCCCTGATTGAATAAGGCTGAAGCATGCCTAGAGCAGCTCCATTTCAGCCTCACACACACACACACACACACACACACACACACACACACACACACACACACACACACACACACACACACACACACACAATAGCCTACCTGATCATGGTAAATCTCATGAAGCTTGACGATGTTGGGGTGTCCATCACACAGCTTGAGAGCAGCTATCTCTTTCTGTGTCTGTGCCTCCATTCTTTGCAAAGAGAGAAAAGACACATTCAGCACAAATGCTTATTTATTACTTTTTTATTACTAATACATATGGTTGGGACATATGGTGTCTCTCTTTGACTTTGATAAATCCTACGATACTTAAAAACTAAGCAAAATATATACTGTAAACTCAAAATCCATTCTTATTCAATAAAATAAATAATTAAGTAGTTATTATTACATAATTCATGATACATCGCTGAACCATATTTAATCCACAATTCTGTTAAAATCTCAAACCTGATTGGTCTGAATGTGTGCTTTCATTTGCTCTAACAGCATGACTCTGACACAAGTGCAGCTGCGACGCACAGCCTTATATTTACGTGCTCGATCTTGTGTGCTATCGTTTCTATAGTAACAGCTATCGACTGTGGTGCTTGTTTTTTTCTTTGTAACATGACCAGCTGCGTTTTTTTAATGTCTTACAATAACAGAAAGAATGAGAATATTTATAACCATCATTATGTAATGCAAGAAGTATAGTAAGTTTTGTATAGTAAGAAATGCTATGTAAATTGTAATGAATAAAAAAATTCGAGATATGCTCTGAGAATTGTGGTGGTAACTACGTATCACATTCAGATCCCTAGTTCAGTAGTCAGGACACTACATCAGGAAGTAGCGTCAGGAGCTGACTTAATTACAAAATTCTTCCAGTGCACTGGAATGTTCGCTTCAGGAAAAAACAAACCCCCACAATGCCCCACAAATACCAGGGAGTGTTAAAGTGATCCTTCTCAGCTTGAAAAGAAATAATAGAGGAATCTTTTTGACATATTTGGCTTGTTATGATTGTTGTAGCTCTGATTACTTAGCAAATTTGAACTTTATTTAGTCTAATCACTTTTAAGTGTTTTAATGATTATAATAAATCCACCAGCTAGCACACGATCATGCTTGCAATATCATCAGAGAAATGTGTGTGATTACACTTACAAATTTATGACATATAAAGCTCAAATATTTCGATAGAAAATGTATCATCGATGCCCCAGTGTATAGTGAGCCAGGTTCTTTACAAGTGCAGGAATCTAGGGAGCTAGAGAGCTGATTGGGACACAACCTATGATCTATTACACTGTGAATGTCATAAACTCTGTCTGTAAATACCTTTTACTGACAATCTTTACTGCATATTTCTGCCCACTCTTCTTGTGTGTGCACTGCCTGCAGATAGAGAAGCTTCCCTCTCCTAGTGCTGTCTCCTTCAGGTCCATCTCGTAGTTCATATAGAAACGCGAATCCTGTATGATTCACGATTCAGAATATAATAGACCTATTCACACATGGCACATGATATTTCCAAACTCTTAATATTTCATAGCCCATAATACGACACCAACAAAAAGAGCCGGTGCTCTATTACCTTCATCATGGCACTGCGAGCAACTGCAGCAGGTCCAGGCCTCTCCACTTCACCACACATCTGAACTGGATCATCCATCACCACATTCCTCTTGAACAGGATCGAGGGAGCTATGAAGGAGTATCCCTGCACGGGCAGCACACATTTACACACACACAAAGCCAAGAGTGAGCAAACATCTCAAATAAGACTGAGGCATCTATAGCATTCCAAGAAGCATTTCTAGAACCATAATTACCATGTCTGCAAATACCTAGAGGCCATTAAAGTTTTTCTACGAGTGTTTAACTTGTCAACAACCGTATACACACTATTATTACAGCACGGAAACATACAAACAAACAGAGAAACAACTTTGTGATACAAGGGACAACATACGGCAAAACCGACCCTTTTTTCTTTTTTTAAAGTTACCTGTCAGGACTGTAAGATATCACAGTCAATCCAGATGCCAAATAACTACAGTACAAGCTTTGAAAAACATGTCCCTGGGAAAAAAACAGTCCTCTTGCTTTTCTCTTCCCCAGTGTTGAGTAGCTTGAGTTAGAAAGTCACATTTGTTGTCCATCTGCGGTAAGTGCATCATGTATGGTGTTTAGCCTGCATAAAAGACTCAGCAGTCAGCAGTGGCCCCCTCAGAAACTGAGCATGCAGCTGTGGGTGCGACATTGGGTGGAGGAGTGGATGGATGGACGGAAGGATGGAGGGATGAATAGACGAAATGCTCTTAATTGCCAAGCCGAGCTGGTTGATTGCTCTGCTTTTGAAATCGCATCACGGCCCTCTAATGCAACTTAATTTGGTTTTGTGAAGGGTTTGAGAGGCAGGGTGGGGGTTGTGGGGTGGGGGGGAAAGCAGGCTGAGGGCTGGGACGAGACACACAAGTTTAAAGTTATCGCTGCAGACGCAATCGTAGCAACGCCAGCAAATTACGAAGGACCAGAATTCCACAGTACATGAAAGAGGAGCGTTTTTTTTAAAAAAAAAAGCCAAGCTGAAGTTAGTAATCAAAGGTTGAAGGAGTAATTGAGGCAGGCATGGTTATTCTAGCAGACGCCAACCTTTCATCGCATGACAGTGTCGTTAATGGAGCTATTGATCCTGCAGAGTGGAGCATCCAGAAGGCAATCATAGATACGATTTCATTCAATGGCGCCGACATCAGCTGGCATCATGTTATAGGCAACATTATGGTTCAAGTCGCATCAAAAATAGTCATTCACATCTGATACTTAAATCCATCTCCACATCAGCATAATTACATGTCTCTAAACAGCCCTTCTGCTCGTTTCAATACCAACACAGTCAGCCAGGCTTACATTATTTACACAATCATTACAGAATGTCAAATATCACTCTTTACTTTCACCCAAAGGCAAGTAGAGGGTCAACTTCACCATGGCAGAAACTAACCTTATGTCCTTTCTTGTTGAGAAAAAAAAAATCAGTTCAGGTTTGTGTCTATAAATGTGTTTAGTATTCTGAATTGAAACCTAATTATGAATATAAACATAAAGCACAGAAAGCATATATTTACTTTCAACTGTAGAAACTATACATTTCTGTGTTCCGGACAAGTTTCTGAGTCTTTCTGACCCTCACCTGGAAAATGCGGTCACAGTTCTGAGGCAGTGCAGCAGGGGAGTAAGTAGGATCCATCTCCGTGAATTCTTCCGCAAAGTTACTCACGTCTAGTTCGTCCCGGATGACCGGCTTGAAGGGTGCTGGGACCTTCTTAGCAGCCAGATCCTCCCAGTTCATTTTCTGAATGAGAAACAGTATTTCTGTTCAGTTACCGTGTACTTGTACCTCGGAGAGAGCTGTGATGATGCATTACCTTGAGTCAAGAATTTCTAAATTGATATTTCTAGTAGAACTGTTTGTCCTGCCTGGTAAAATGGGTGGCTCTTTACATTCTGTGCCCCGGAGGGCCCAGAACCTAGCCTTTTCTTTGGATCCTTAATGAGGAGTCGTTGAATGATGTCTTTGGCCAGGGGCCCCATGTCCTTGGGGTATGGAGGATCCTTCTTCAGAATTCTCCTGTGATGTTAGATGGAAAGGGGAAAAAAACAGATGAAAGGAGATATACTCTCTTTTAGTTATGAGTGTTACAAAGTTTAGAAATGTTTGTACTCTCAGGTTAAGCTCTACACTATATATCTGGGATTATAGAGTAGAGCTTTTTTTCTCTTTATTCACTGTATCGTCGGTTGAGATATCTCATACAATAAACACTCAAACAATAAGAAACAAATTCTGCAGAATATCAGAGCCAAAGGATCCTAAACCATGTGTGAAAAGTTACACTATAAGTCCTCATCAAACTGTTACAGAAATCCTATCTATATACAAAGCTGTAGCGTGTACACACAAAAAAAAACTTCCCCTACAAATTTAGTTAGAGCGTAAGGAAATGATCAAACCACATTATCAAACTCAGGCTTCCTATTTATCTACATATCAAGAGACAAACTCTCTATTAGTCACAGAACTAAGGATGCATCGATGCTCTGATTAGCTCTAAGCATTTATATGTAATAGAACAGCAGTGACGTTAATGACCTATATAAAAAGTATAATGTAACGTGTATTTACTTAGCTATATCTGAGTGGGAGTTCTCATCACCATCTACGGTGAAAGGAGAGCCACCAGTCAGAAGCTCGTACATCAGCACCCCCAGACTCCACCAGTCCACTGCCTGCAATGAAGATGTATGTATTTATTACACAAGCGTAACTAAGTCATACACTGTTACTATTACCAGACAAGCAGAAATGCATTAATGGATGAAATAAAGTAAGGAGAAGCTCAATGAACATTACCTTGTCATGTCCTGATTCTCCACCTTCTACAATCTCAGGGGCCATGTATTCAATTGTGCCACACACAGAGTAAGCCCTCTCTACCTACAAGGCACGTGGAGCAGGAATAAGAAATGGAAAGAGTTTTATTATGAATTTGCCTTTCAGTTAATCTACAGTGCAGCTGGCACAAAAATCTACAGTCCTCATAAAATCAAAATGTACATTTTAAATGAACGTGTCAGTCTTAACGTTATCTAAAAGCTAGTGTGCTTCAAAACAATGAAAGAAATCACATTTTGAAGATACGTGCAATCAAAATGTACAGTCTCTCTCTCTACCACCAATAAGGACCTTTTGATGACATCATTCTGCACTTCAGCTTCTCATTAGATTTTCTGTCCAATCAAATGCTCTTTAGAATCTGAAGTGTCCCGCCTCCAACGTTATAAATAAAATCCCCCTGCTGAAGTTGCTGTTGTTGAGCGAGAGAAATCTGATTAACAACATGGGTCGTCTTTGGCTGTACGAATGCATGTGTTTTAGTCAGTTTTCCGACTGTAATTTAATTTTGATCGTTTTCATTTTAATAATATAATATATAATAATAAATGTAATTGAAATCCTTTTTATGATCGTTTGAATTGTAATTTTACGCAGATTTCCAACTGTATTCCAAATGCATCGTTATTGCTCGGGCTTGTGTCCATGATACTAACTGTCAAGTATGGCTTAGCCCTGTGAAGTAAGCTCAACGCTATTGGCTATTTTAAGAGGAGGAGGAGCCAACTGTCATATCCAGCCTTGGCTTCCTGTTTCAGTCGAAATTCTATCAACTAACCATGTGTGTTCAAGGCACTTCACAGGACTTTAATATGTATATACTTAAAAAAGATAAATCACACTGAAGCCAAGGGCCGTATATTGTATGTGTGCGTCACCTATAGGTCAACTAAAGGTCAGATTTGACAAGAGCAAAGCATCCATAGAGCCTGCATTTACAAAGCTGGGTGGTCTCTGGAAAGTAATGATTTATTAGCAGAGAAAAATGCTGTCCTCTTGTAAGTCTCTGTTAAGACATCTGGCTCATACTTGACTGTTTTAGCACACAGAATGGAGGATTTCCTGTGCTTTATATGCTGCTATCAACATAAATCTAACATTTTAATATCTAATGCTCACACTCTTGGGAATACTTAAATCAGACTCACCGATGTTTTCTTCTGCCCTGGAGCCGAACTATCTGGAACTGTTTTCAACCCACAATCTACAGCCAAGTCTGCTTCGTGACTAGACTGAAATGTCTACTATATTATTGGCCTCACCTCATCAAATTCTTTGCTAAGTCCAAAGTCTGTCAGGACGATGTGACCGATTGAGTCCAGAAGAATATTCTCCAGTTTTAAGTCTCTGTAGACGATCCCCAGCTTAAAAAAACAACAAAACAAAAAAAAAAAACAGACATGCTGACTTTTGTGAACAGAAAGACACAGCTGAAAATAATTAGCAAGTTTTATTTTGTTTTGATCTCATGAGATCCTGCTTTCATAAATGAGAGCTAAGCTTTTTAATGTTCACTTGGGTGACGAGCTGTCAGTACGTGTGTTGTGATACTGAGGATGTTGTTTTGTAGGCTCGGGCCTGAAAGTGTCCTGGGCCATATTTTTTTCTCCATCAGAAATTGCAGCTGCCGGGGAATCAACATGGAGTGAAAATAGCCTTTTCCGCTTTCTGTAAACAATGCCTTTGAGAACATTTGGGCTATATTTGTGTCCATTTAATTGGCTGCCCTGGATTCTCTGAAACAGCAGAAAATGGAGCAGATGTGATGTGTAATGACTGGGGAAAGAAGACGGTCCGAAGTGAAGTGAAACCCTTACAAGATATCTTTACAAGATTCCCATTTAAAGACGACATCTAACAAAACTCTTTTGTTGCATTTTGACATCGATCTGAGTGAAAACTTGATTGATCCAAATGAATCATATCCAAAACATCAACATGCCGTGTTCCTTACCTGATGCAGGTGTTCCAGTGCCAGGACGATCTCTCCGCTGTACAAAGCTACCTCTTGTTCTTTGAAATGGACCCTTTGCACCAAGTGTGTGAAGAGCTCTCCCCCATTCACATAGTCTGCAATCAGAGCCAGGTATCAATCTTGACTAAGTTAGCTCTGCTGTAAACTCCTGAGAAATGATCTCTCTAGCACGGTTCACAACATCATTGGAAATAAATATAGGCTAAACAAATAAGACAAAATATACTTTAGTTCTCAGACATCTGCATTTGCTGACTCTTATGAAGTATGCACGGAGAACGAGTACAGATTGGGTAAAAGAAAAGATGCATACCTAAAATGAGGTGAAGCTTGGTGTCGGTCTGGAAGGCATAGTGCAGGGTAACGAGAAACGGTGACTGTCTGATATGCTCCAGGACCTGCCTCTCTGTACGTGTGTGCTCTGCTGTCTTCGCCTTCTGTACGATGGTGGCTTTTTTCAGCACCTTCATGGCGTACAGCTTGCCCGAGTCATGTCCGCTCACTTTGCGCACCAAGAACACTTTTCCATACGCTGTTCATAAAGAGAGAGGTCTGAGAGGACTGAAGTGGACGACAGAAAAAAACAGAAGCGTAGAAGTAGAAGCAGGTTAGCTAGGACTCACCTCCTGTACCTAGAACCTTCAGAAGCTCAAAATTCTCAATGCCTACACGCTCCACGTGACCCGTCAGGTTTGCTAGAGGGAGGAACAAACAAAAGCTTGATTCGACATGATCTTACAATTTGATAACACTGAGCTTTCATCTGGCGATGTTTGTACAAGCTCAGCAATACACAGAGCAGGATAAAAGAGCAAAATAATGAGCTCAGATACTTGTAGAAAATAAAAGATGAATTCTGAGATTAAATAGTAACGAATGATACTGTTATAGGAAAATAATCCATGGTGAGGTGGTGTGATGCAGTCCACCCTGAAGCTGATCCTTTGACTAGAACAACATGTCCGGACACGTTTACTCCTCTTACACCAGTGCACACATACAGAACAGACTTAAAATATACACAATAGCGTATAAAATGTTCGCAATAGCGAGAGCTCTTTGACTTTTAAAACGCGTCTTAAGACTTATCTTTTTATACAGGCTTTCTTATAACATGTTTTATTAAGACTTAAATGCACTTTATATGTATATGCTGTTTGTTTATGTGTTTTGTTTTATGCAGTGACCTGTATATTGCTTGTAAGGTGACCTTGGGTGTTCTGAAAGGCGCCATGAAATAAAATGCATTATTATTCTTTATTATTATTAATTATTTATTATTATACTGAAGGATTTTAACCCAGTTTCACGTTAAGTACATTGAACAGTGGCTGAAGTGAATTTAGTGGATAATTTCCCTATAACAGCACCTTCCAAACTGTGTTCACATACAGTCTCAAATCGTTATACTCTGAAGTGGGCATTAGGTGTTCCTACTACTTGTTGCCATAGTGATAAAAATCAGAAGCGTGTGGTGCAACTAGCATTGCAAATTTTCTTGTGGCTTAAATGAAACGTTCTGGAGGGAGATTTAGGGTTTATTTTTAACATTCAGCATATAGATATCTGCATCTTATCATACAAGATAATAGACGCAGTGTGTGCTCTTTGACACTGATCACATCCTCTCTTCTCTCTCACACACCTGCTGGTAGTCGCTGCACCGAGTCGCTCCATATTTGCATAAGTTCAACTTTATCTTTGTCTCGTTATGACACGCCCGCGTCTGGTTGCGAGCGGTTGCTGCCGCTCGTGTTGTCAATTAAAATGAACGCTCTCCAGTTTGTCTAATTATACCACCGCAATTTGCTAACAGTTACATTACAATACAGTGGGATTGAAAGTTACGCTTAATAGTGCTGACGTTATTGTAGATATAAACAGCCCTTTTCTTATCAGCCTGTTTTTTTTTACTCTATTTTACAGTTAATCAGAGAAATAAATGCAGCCTATATACTCAAGAGTGAAAAAGTCCAGAAGAATCTCCCGTGATGGAAAACTTACTGAATTTTACAAAACTCTGACACCTTTATTAAATATAAAAAAGGTCTTGTCACAGAAAGCTTCATGATTTCACTAGTAAAACACTAGTTTTAAATTTGTTTTCACCATTAGCATGTGATTGTCATTTATCCTCCATGTAATAGAAGTAACCAGGGGCATTACTATAGGAACAATAAAGCATTAGAACAAGTCTGTTGATATAAACATTTGAATGACAGCTGACAAAACTTTCAAAGCCATTCTGTTATAGAAAATGAATCAACCCCTTTGTACCAAACAGATCTCAGCAGTGTTGTATAAACAGACAAAACACACAAAAAGCATCTATGTCACACAGGCAAAAATCAGTGATGTATCTCATTAGCATGTAACAATAAAGTTTATTTCTAAAAAAAAAAAAATGACTGATGTGTTAATGTCATGATGTCGCTGATCTGGAGAAGAAATTGAGAAGTATCAGTAGAATTGCTGTGGAATAAGTGAGGCTGCTGTACTGTTGTACTGCACCTTGCACGTTACATTCAGTGTAAACATTCAGTGCACATTTCACTGTTAGCAGGAGCATTGTTTAGACCATTGTTTCTGTGTTACAGCATTTGTGAAGAGCAGGTCTGCAAACTAGTCTGCTATCTAAAGCAAACAGTGAGGTTACATATTGCTTTAGGTGGTTGTGATGAGCCCAATGAGGTAAACACATTCCTGCTGTCTCACACATGCACACACACACACACACACACACACACACACACACACACACACACATGTGCGCGCACGCACGCACGCACGCACGAACACACATGCACACACACATACACACTCACGCACGCACACACATGCAAACAGGCCACACACAGAGCTAGAATTCTGCATACTGTTTTAACCACATAAGCTACTTATTGCCTCATGGCTTTCACTCTGTGCATTAGTGAATTTTCTCTAATAATGCTCAGGGTCACTGAGTTAACAACAGGAAAGCAGGATGTACCTTTAACAACACACTAAATAGTCCTGGATTTTTTTTTTATCTGTAAGCATGACAGGAATATCTCTATATTTTTTTTAAAACAAGCAACATAATAAATGAGAGTGGATCGTTATATGAAAATAATTGAAGGCAGGGGGAGATGTGATGTGGTTAGCACTCAAAAGTTATATAACAGTCATATTGTTCATTTTTCTTACACAACATTTCATATTTAAAAAGAGATTTTCTTGCATCAATTTAAAATTATCATCATCATCTGAGAAGTTCGGATAAGCGGTAGAAAATGAATGAATGAATGAATGAATGAATGAATTTAAAATTATGTTTCATTTCATGTAACTTATATTTCTGGATATCTAGCCAGATATTTCTGGATATCAAGCCACAAACAGCCTTTCACTCACCAGTTTTACTTTTTCAGATGCATGGTTAAATGTTCTGTTTATTTTTGCTCTGCTAGCAGAAATAGATCTACAAAACACTTTATAACACGTTAGCTATCTTTCTCATGTTCATTTGTACGTTTCTGTTAAAGGTGTTACTAGTAAAACTGGCGTCCATTCTTCCTTTCTTATCTTCAACTTTGGAGCTTTCATATTTAAAATCAAACATTATAAAACAGTTATTGCTTCGCATGTCTGCTGATGATGTTACTAACACTACTGTAGTAACTGTTTTAAACTAGAAAGTGTCACTTTGGCCAGCACAGATGAAAGTAGTGATACACACAGTGAAGCATCCAGTGCACTCATAGATTTACATCTACACCATTTGGCAGATGCATTTATTCAGAGCAACTTACATTTTATATCATTTTATACAACTGAGCAATTGAGGGTCAGAGGCCTTGTTCAAGGGCCTAGAAGTGGCAGCTTTGTGGAAATAGGATTTGACAATCGAGCTGATTTTAGTACAACAACAAAATAGCAAGAGTCATATTGCTTAATTAATGAATAAATTAATTAATACTACAGGTCAGAAAAACGATTAATAGTGAGCAGCTTACATTTACTTTTGGTATTGCTCTGTCACAGACAAGCAAAATAAACTGACTGACATAGTGAAGTGAACTGAATTAAATTTAGGAAATACAGACAAGAGGAATGATAGAAAGAGTAACATGTAGCCGCACTGTGGTGATCCGAAATATCATTACTTTTGAAGGCCGTTTGTCTAATCACAGTTTTCTGGATCAAATCTAAACAGTGTATAAACCAAACAAACAACACACAATGAAACAAGTTCGGAAACAGGCAGCAAAATTGTCACCTCAAAAACTTATCTCTGTTTAAAACTAGTGCTATAAAAACAAATACCTTCAAAGATAAATTCAGCACATTTGCGGTCAAATTGCCCGAAAGGCACCAAGTTCGCAATGAAAAACAAAGTGCACAACCTTCACAAAGTATTGCTTTCAAAATCAAGTATTAGATGACACCTCCAGAAGCAAGCTGTTCAGAAAAGTACAAAAGTAGCCACAAGAGCAAGCTGGAAAATGCCGCACCCAAACTTCTGAGAAGTTAGAACTAGAAATAGAGTTGAAAACCAAGAGACATATTAGCACATTTAAGGTTTTTTGCTTGTTTTGTTTTGTATTCTTTTTTTTATAGACTCCTGATAGATGCTGTAAAACATAACAGAGGCTCATTTAGGCTTTGTCACCGTGGAACCTGGTTAAGGATCGGTTTTGTGACGACATGCATCCAAATCGACATGGAAATGATTTGTTTTTCTTGAGTTTGAATGCTTCTGAAAACCTGTCTGAATTGCAGATGTAAATACCAGAACAAATCCCTGAGTATAAAGTAGATTAAAATGTTCAGGATGGAGACATGTCCCACATCCCTCAGCAAACTCTCCAAGCTTGTTAAACATTACAGTCAGAAGCTCAGTGCTTTCAATTAAGATGTCAATAACTTACAATCTATAAGTATGAATACATTTCATTACAAATATATATATATATATATATATATATATATATATATATATATATATATATATATATATATATATATATGTACTAGTTAAGAAAACGTTGTTTAGGTATAAATATAATTTGAGAATATATACACTACACTATATACACAGCACCCCTGTAGGTTTTTTATGACTTATTTTAATGAAGAATCACAATCATTTTTAACAGCGTTTTGACAGCAATAGTTGGAATAAAGGAGAATTTCAGTCTTCAGTTATTTTAATCGTTTGTTCTTTATGACTGAACTGAGAGGTTGACATGGTGACCTACATTAGCTATATTAGCTACAGAGGACCAGTTAGCTTAGCTACCTACAGCTGCTCGTTTCCTCACAGCTCAGCGTACATACGGCTATATAACACCACAAACTGTCACATCTACAGCGGGTTTACTTTATTCACACTTCTTTCATAGGCCCGAATATATCGATAGACACAAAATTATCATTGAACATGAACGTAAACTAAAAAAAAAAAAAGCCGGATTGTAGCGTGAGTGTGTATTACAACGTTATTAACAGCATGCATGCGCGTGCACTTGTGACAGGTCAGATGGCGGTTAAGCCGTTAGCTCACAATGTTGCTAAAACTAACTAGCACGGAAAAGTGAGAACATAAACATCAGACGTCTCACAAACACGACTTACCGTTTTTCAGCTCGTGTTTAACAGTAACCACGTCACCTCCGGATAAACCTTCCTCCGAAGACGGCATATTTTTTTTTTTCAGAGTGCCAGGTTGTTGCCTGCTAGTGTCAAAGCTGCTAAAATCGGTCCCCGAGTTCACACTAATCCGGTTTAAACCACGCTAAAATAATACGGACACAAAGCAGAAACGTCATGTATTACATACTTACAGGGCAACTACAAGTGCAGCGTTACTACTGCAGTAGAATAGCTGGTCATGTCAATAATAACACAGTCTACAGCAGGCATATAGACCAAACCCCCTTCCCCTCTACGTTAAAGAAACGCCCATTCAAAAGGATAAGCGAAATCCTCCTAAATAACACCTTCCTGATCTCAAGCAGCTCACTTTAAGCCGCTGTGATCAGCTACAACCTCGATCGATTACATCCAACATCTCCAGTGTTCCCTGAGAGCCGGATCTCTGAGCTCATTTCCCTTAAGAAACCCCCAGTTACCCCTACGCCTGCGGTGATGACTGTAGCCTGTACTTCTGGGTTTAGAGTTCAGTTTGTCTCATGCACAATACTATACAGTACATAGGACTTGCACCTTAACAATTAACATATTTGCAAAGGACTTTTTACATTTAAATGTATTACTTTAACTTTTAATACTTTTAATTCTATCTATCTATCTATCTATCTATCTATCTATCTATCTATCTATCTATCTATCTATCTATCTATCTATCTATCTATCTATCTATCTATCTATCTATCTATCTATCTATCCAACTTGCAGTGGAATGAAAACATGGCCTAATCTGTGCAAAAATAATGTACAAAATGTGCAATCATGTTACATGTAATAACAGTAACAGTATAACAGAATAACCTCATAACTAGCTGCTGGTTCCTGTGAAATTTAATGCTTATCATGAATTATACATTTTTAAAACTTAACCTCGTTGTTTAAGGATAGGATGTATGATGACAAGCATGCAAGTCATCTAGTCTCAGAACTTCTTTGAAAGCCTGTTGAAATGCAGTCAGAAATACTGGTACAGCCCCCAAATATAAAGTAGATTGAAATGTTCTGGATTGAGGAGTGTGCCAGATTCAAAAAGTTGTCCCATATGCAATGTACAAAATGTGCAATTGTTTTACATGCAGGAACAGTAACAGTACAAAAAAAAGGAAAATCTTAGCCTTTGTATTTGTATTTGTATACTATTTTATTTGAACTAGAAAAATACATATATATACATATACGTATACATATACATACATATACGTATATATATATATATATATATATATATATATATATATATATATATATATACGTATATATATACATGTAAGGTAGGCTACTGTATGTGGTCTTTCTCGCTGATAAAATGTGATAAATCATTTTTAAATCTTTTACATATAAGTATAATGCATATAAGTTATGACACTGATTTATACAAGAAACACTAGTTATGTTTTTTATTTATTATTATAATTCTTCTTCTTCTTCTTCTTCTTATTATTATTATTATTGTTGTTGTTGTTGTTGTTGTTGTTGTTAGTTACATAGGATTAGATAACAGTTATTAAAGTTAATTTTATTTTGTCTGGATAATGACTATAAGAACTAAGTATATCTTAGCAATATATAGAGTTTATATTATATTATATTATATTATGTTATGTTATATTATATTATATTATATTATATCATATATTTAGAGTTCTGTATTGTTCTGTGTATTCCTTGAAAAATAAGAAAGAAAAATGATCCTTTCAGAGCCTTAGGAATCCCTGGACATACATTGTGTTTTGATGAATATTCCATATCTACAGTCCTGTTGGGTTTTGTTGCTCCTTACACCTCTGAGGTGTTACAATATTACAGCCAAACACTGTTTATACTTTTTACATTGCCATAATGTTACTTTACAGCACGCATAGGATACTCTTATTATGGCGTATACATTAAAAAAAAAGTAAAAAAGTTACAGACCCTGTTAATTGTACTTGCAATGACAAGATATTTTATCCAATTCTATTTCAAAAATCAAAAAAATGTAAGAGCTATATAACAAATATATTTGAATCATGGTGCATTGTGGTTTTCTGGAGCTATATAAACACAAATAAACTAGCATCACATACAAACAAGAAGCGTGGACTTTTATTTTGAAAATTAAGTTTGTTCTCGTTTCTCTCATTACTTTGCTCGAGACAGAATGGCGGCTCTTTTGGAATCGTTGCTCCGGAGAGACGTGGAGTTGTGCAGAGCTTTGAACTGGCTGCAAGGACAAAGTGTAAGAAATCCATCTCGTATTTACAAGGGAGACATTATTATGTTCTTTGTAAGATAAAAACGGTATTCTCATCGCATAGCAGAAAAGAAACATGGCTCTAGATTCTTCTCAACTTCAGTTAGCAACAAGCACCTAAATCTACAGCAGGCTGTGTTTGTGTTTGTCACGCCGTTTCCACACACACACACACACACACACACACACACACACACACACACACACACACACACACACACACACACACCGAGTTAGTTAGGGATTAGTTAGTGAGGGAAATTCTCTATTTTATACACCAAAAGTACCATATTCGACACAGAATATAGAAAACCATATGTTTATTATAATAATCAAATGTTTATGTGAGCAGCTTTGCTCTGTATTACTCTGTGTGTCTGTGTGTGTGTGTGTGTGTGTGTGTGTGTGTGTTTGTTTGTTTGTTTGTTTATTTATTTATTTATATGTATATAACTGTTATAGAGTTTGATATTATTTTATAGTTCAGGTCTTTCTAAAGTTCCATGATATAGTTAGTTTTATGTATTATTATTATTATTATTATTATTATTATTATTATTATTATACAAAGTTTTTACTTCTTTATCATTTCAGGACTGTAGCAGAGACCAAGATCTGCTTTTAACTGTCAGGAAGCAGGAGTTTGTTCCATTCCTCCTGAATTTCTTGAGGGATCAGAGCAGTAACTCTCTGACTCATGGCCCCAGCACTCCAGCCAAGACAACTAGCAGCACCAGGTCCCTCAGAGCCCATGGATCATCTAGCGAGCGGAGAGCAGCAAACAGAGCATCAGCGAGCCAAGGTTCCCGCAGTGGCAGCCGAGTCCAGCTCTTCTCGCCTGCTCCCTCCACATCGCACCTGGACCATCCGAACGAGCAGGACAGTCCGCTGATGGCCTCTCCGAGTCTTACAGGAATAAGTGCTTTCAGCAGCCCATCATTTAGCTCAGGATGGAGTTCAGCCCCAAGACACATGACTTCTGAACGTCGATCTTCTCAGCGCCCCTGTCTTGCTGACTTTATGACATCACCTCCAGACACTCAGGCCAGTCCTACATTTCAGCCTCACCGAGGGCGCAGGAGAGGTAGCGGGTTTGGAGCGTCTTCGTCAAATCGTCAGACTGCAGCACGCAGTGGTCATTCTGTGGAGGCTGGCAGCTGTGATGTTACAGCAAGGAAGGAAAGAAGTGGAGGGAGGACTAATGACCCAGTGTCACCACCTACACAAGTAGAGCTTAACTTTAACAATTTGGAGGACTTTCCCCCAGTGAGTGTGTCTCATGCCACCCCCATGTGAGTGACTTGAAAGTTAATTCTTTCTCTTTGTGCACTTTGAAGGTTTTTAATGAAAGGCTGTAGTGATGGTACTTATTTTAGTAAGTTTATTATAGTAGTGTCACAATACAGAGGATGTGTCATTAATGGTCATTTTTTCACCCCAAAAAAAAAGCATCCACGACTGACATTTTAGATTTATAGTGAAATTGTGATGTTTCTGAATGTGTTTAGAGCAACAAGACCTTCACGGCGCATCAACCCAACACCAGTAAGTGCGGAGCGACCAAACTCTAAACCTAAGAGCTGCTTTACCTCCACACCCCTCAGCAAGCCATGCAGTCCTCCTTCCATTCCAGAGGCCACAGGAACTGGGCAGAGTACAGGGAGCTCACTTTGTCTGCAAGAAGAGAGGGAGCTACTAAAGAAAGAAAGGTATTATTTCTACCACATGAGAATATATTTATAAAATTCCCAGCTATCTTTTTTCTCTGTGTGTTGAATGTCACTGTGCCTTCGTCCCCCCTTTTTTTTCCAGGTCTAAAATTGCACAGCAGAGCAGCAGTCCACTGAAGCCCAGTGCAAATGTTTGCACTCCCACTAAATCAATATCGAGGTCAGGCTCAAAGGTGACTCAGGATGTCCAGACACCTTGCCCTGACCCCACTAAAGTGACTCATACACCAGAGCTTGATATTCTAGCTGAGCTGTACTGCACATGCATTTCAGGTGAGCTACTACCAGAAAGTGCTGCAGATAAAACACAATGTTAAAAACACCTTTTTTTTTAATGTTTTAAAAAACAATGAATGGTATTAAATGATTGAAGTTTTTTTGAGTTTCACTTTACATTTTTATTTGTTCAGCAGATTATTTAACCCAAATATAGAGCAAGAATCCAATTTTTTTAAACCACTTTTATGGTCATTTCCATTTCAGAGTGTTGAGTCAGTAATCAGATCTGAAAAGCTCAACAGCTTTCAACTTATTTCATGAGCTCACATACTTACTTACTTCCTTATACAAACACATAAACAAATCTGTTTAAAACAAAACTATTATTTTGATTCTGTGATAACAAATTTGATCTAAGCACTAATTAATATAATTGCAATGAGATTTTGGTGGATTTTTATTTGTTGTTGTTGCTGCTTCCTTCATTATAGAGAACTTGGTGCCATGTGTGTTCCTGGAGCTGTTCTTTGTGCTGCAGCTGCTGACTTCATGGAGTTTGTCAGCCTCTGAGCCTACAGAAATGTGTCCCAGTGTGTGTGAAAGAGAGACAGGTTATTGTTGTGCTTGTATCTCTCAGCCATTTCTTAATCCTGCATAAACATGTTGTCCTTCCCACTTATACAAGAATGTCATCATCTTGCAGATTTCCTCGAGAGAACTTATCTGGGAAATGTCCACAGCTGTGTGTATTTTGCCGTGCGAGTTATGGAGAAACAGTTTAAGTGAGTGTTTATCTATGTATCTGGGCTTTGCTTTTATGTAGTCTGCCTTGCCTTGGTGCTGATTGGTCCTATTTTTGACTTCTTTGGTTTTAGTTTGCTTTCACACCTGGATCGCTGCACTCTGCGTCTTCTGGCAGAGAACGAAAGAGTTGCCACTTTCTCTCCAGCCTTACGTGATCGTCTGGCACAAGCTCAAGATATCTGCACAGCTAAGGTTTACAATCCAGAAGTTATGCTGTTTTTATTCATATTCTTTATCATATCATATTCATTTCATTCTTTATCATATTCATATTCTATATTTTTTTCTGTTAATTAGGTTTAATACGAAGTGGGGAAAAAAAACTTTTATTGACTATTGCAAAATAAACCATTTCATTGTAATTTCATGTTGCTTACTTCACATTGTCGCTGTTACTAGAGTACATGCTTTCAAACTCAGCTCCTCTTTGTCTTTAATGGCACTCTAGGTAATTCCCAGCCACACCACCTTTATTCATACGGTGCCTTTCCAGCCAGCCACCGACAACCGCAATAACTTCAGCAGTGACAAGGCCTTCCACATCTTTAAGAAACAAAGGTTCACGATATATACAGTGTACTCGATTTGTGTCGTTACAACAGGATCATGTTACCCTTATGAATCCGTGTATTCATCTGCTGTTACAGAGATAATTTTTATGAGCTGCTGAGAGAATGGGCAGATTATCATAAGGAGCCAGGATGGGAGTTTCAGGCAGCTTTAGGCCACCGGGTCAGGTGAGGTGGCTGAGCCGTTTGTGTAAATATTTCCTTTAGGAAACTCCATGATAATGCTTTCTAACGTATGATCCTGCTCACATTTTTCCTACAGGGGAATAGTCAATCAATTAAGCGCAGCAGGAATCCACTGCCACTTTGCCAGACTTTTCCAGAAGCAGCTGGTTCAGGTAAAACCGACGGGTTTTTCTTACATGGAGATTGCACAGTTGGCCTGCAGGCATTCACTGCTCATTCTTTCTTTAGATGTGTAAAGGTCATATGGAGCTCAGCTCTCCTGGTGATGCTCCGGATGCAGATCTGCTGGGCATGGTGGGGGCAGACAGCCTGGGGAGGCTGAAGCGACTGCAAGAGCGTCTGATCCAGCCGCAGGCTCTAAGTGGCCCTTGCCCTCCACCTTCTTTCCCTGGACACCAGGAGTTCTTCAGAGATTTCCTACAGGCAGCTAGCTGGTAAAATTACACAGTCATGCTGTTTTTTTCTTTTTTCATTTTGTCTTTTTATGGTGTAATATAAATTGTGTATGTGTAACATTTTCTTTCTTAGAGGCTTGAGTTTTGATATATTGCTAAAAATATACAGTTGTATACATTTGCACGGGTCAAGCACAGAATCTGCGTTTACATTGTATTGCCTGAATCTGTCTAACATTAAGTCTGTTACAGCTAACCTGTATTATTTAACTAAAGTAGCAATCACATTGCTGTCGTCTTGAGCGATACAGAATTTTTGGGTATTTATTGGTTTACCGGTTAGTTCAAATATTCCAATTAATTTGTAAAAAATTTCCTTTGCTCATTAAATGGTTTCTAACATGTTTAAAAGTGTTTTTACTCTTGAGAACATTTTAGTATTTAGTATTATTCTCTCGACCTGCTCTGTTTTATGACCCATGATTAATCAAAAAATATTCAGCACTGTTGTATTGAGATTTCCTGCACAATATCCACTTGTCTTACTCCTCGTCTCTGACCTAGCTGCCAGTTGAACCAACACCTGAAGGATGGTTTGTGTCAGCAGCTGCTCCAGTTGAATGAGGTGTCTATTCTAGGCCCTGACAGCTCGTCAACCACAGGAGAAGTGGAGGGAGATGGAGACATGGAACAGCAGGTTCAGACCATGTTACTATATAAAGAAGAATATTAAAAGTGCTCTCTGTGGCTCGGAAAGAATTTTATAGCAGTCGTGTAACTGCACGAGTTCAACAACAAATTTGTTTACATTTATTTTAATTATTCACCGAAACATTATTTGCAATGTAATTCTAAAATATTTATATCCCTCATGTTTAGTATTTTCTTTTTTGAGGCTTGATTTTTTTTTGCTGTTTTGCTAAAAATATGCAATTATGCACATTTGTAATGTACAAGCACAGGTTCTGGTAGCTTTGTGGTTTAATCGGTAGGTTGTGAGTTTCAATCCCTGGTTCGCCAAGCTGCTAAAGCTGGGCCCCTGAGCAAGGCCCTTAACCCTTAATTACTCAGTTGTATAAAATGAGATACAGAAAATATAAAAATAAATCTAAATTATGTCTTTACTCCATTAAGTTCAAAAGATTATATAAGTAGCCAAATAGCAGAAACTATTGTTTAGGGTTTTTTTTTGTCATTAATAGTTTTATATGTTTAGCCTTTAAAACTGTTTACCATTGAGAGAGAACTAATGTAGCAAAATCTGTTCAAGATTTAGCTGATTCAGCAAATGAATCCATTCTTAAAGCTACTACGTTTGGCTTGGAATAAGTGCTGAATCTCACCTCTCCTAATGTCTTCCTGTCTATAGGATGAGAAGCAACGATTCTCTTCAGTACTCCTTGTGGCTCGACTTCTTGCCAAGTTCCTGGGGTTAATTTCCTTTATGCCCTACCAGACCTCTGAGGCACCGTCCAAAGAGATCCGGGAGGCTGCCATTGCTCTGCGCAGTAAGGTAGATGCATCTTCAAAGTATGACTGAGACGTTTCTTAACCAGATTTATTAAGAGGTCTTACAATGCAGGGGGTTAAAATGCATCCGTTAGTGAATGATTATTTTTTCCCTGTGTGTTTTCCAGAGCGCCCCAGTGCTGGATGTGTCTGCATTGTTGACGAGTTGTGTGCGTATGAAGCGCACTGTGCTTACTGTTCCCTGGCTGGTTGAGTTCCTCTCCATGCTGGACTACACCGGCCCATTTCTACCCTGCTACAGGTCTGCTCTGGGATTCCTGCTTCAAATCTACAGGTTTGTCACATGCAACACACATCATTCATTTTGTATTTGTAAATGTCCTGACCGTACGTGTGTTTGTGTTAGGAGGATGAGGTTGGGTAACGTTGGAGAGCAGTATTACTTGAACCAGATGTTGTTGGTGGCAGTGCTGGGTTGGCTTTTCCAGGTAAGAAAAATTGCACTAAATTGACTTGAAACGCACATTAACACCTTCTGGACGTTTTTGTCCGTTAGGTGGCGTAGGTTCCCCATTATTTGGCCATATATTTTTCTGTGTTTCAGAGGAATGATTTTTTTTGTCCAAACTTTTATATAACATCTTTGGAAAGAGTCTATAATTTTTCTGTATTTCAATTTTACACTTTTATGTAGGCTTTGAGAACAACAATGTTCATTAATTTTATCTAAAAAATACATCACACAAGTTTTTTTCCCCCCAAATAATTTTTTGCAGAAATCTGATAATCAACCTCAGTTCTAATCAATACTACTAAGTATTAAAAAAAATACCTATTGATGTCAATAATTAGACATCATTAGTGTAAAAATGCACACAAAATGACTTATTTTTAATATGGGACTAGACTAATATCCACAGTCTGACTCTAGATTCCAGTCTTTCCAGAGGATCTGTTGTTTAGCATCAGTGTGCAAGAACTAGAGGACTTGGGGAATCACACTAGCAGTCAAGGGTTGGTGAGTAAATAAATAAATACTCATATTTCACTATTTCTACTTTTTTTTTTTTTTTTTTTTTGCTTTAAATGCCTTGATGATCATAGCACAGAGGCTGATCGGACTGACTTTATTATTTCTTTAGCAGGCAAATTTCTGTTACATGTCTGTTTAGAAATACAGTTTCAATACTGACAAAGTAGTAAGTACCGGTATATTTTCTTCTCAGGACAATCTGCCTTTAGTGGATCAACAGCTTCTCTATACCTGCTGCCCATATTTAGGTGAGGGGAAGCTCTATAGTATTGTCTACGAATGAGGAACCAAAACAGTCATGTTATGTTGACAATTATATATTGAGTGTTTTGTTGAAAATTGTTAACCAGGTGAATTTCGCAAGCTGTTGGCAGCCTTTGTGTCAGGAAGTGCTTCCAAGACTGGAGGCCTGATCCGCAAGATCACGCCTACATCTGCTGAACCCAGAGGTCCTTCCACCACCATCACTCAGCAGAAACTACAGGTAATACAGCTTTTTTTAATTACTGGTGTATTTTTGAATTAGTAATTAAAATGAACAAGACTGAACAAACGTGTCTCCAGTTTTTTGCTTAGGTGCATCCAGGCAGAAAAATAAATATGCAACACTTACTTATAGGTTACTTTATAAATGGAGCATTTTCATGTCATTTTTTTTGTAGCTGGATCTGGAGCAGGCCTTTTTCCATAATCAGCCTCCTTCACTTAAACGTACTGTGGAGTTTGTGGCTGAACGTGTTGGATCTAACTGTGTCAAACACATCAAGTCAGTCTAGATTCTTTTTGCTCATATTATGTATATTCTGTGTGAATATCTGTTGTTTTGTTAGATTTATGCCTTACACTTTTATTTGCATACTGTTTATAATTGTGTGCATGTGTGTAAATCAGGGCCACACTGGTGACTCAGCTGGTGCAGGGTGGAGAGAAGTCTCTCAGGGATGGTTTGGGTTCAGATGGCGTTAATGCAGCCAAGCTGAATGACTCGATCTGTGCTATGATTTGTGATGCAGCCATGCAGGCCCTGGAGAGAGCCACAAGGTAAGCTTTGGTACTTTTATAGTCAATCAAAAGTGAGAAAGTCTTGTGTTTTTATATTTTTTTCTTCCTTGACTTCTGCTTGTGCCTCCTGTACTAGGTTTTGCAGTGAGAATGCACCAAGAGCTGTAAGGGTTCTTTTGCCTGATGAGACGTCTCAAGCTGTAAGTTTCCTCATTTAGGATTTGTTCTTTCTAATGACACTCCAGATTCCCTAAACAGAACTTCTTGCAGGTTCTGACAACATCTGAGCACATCACCACACGACTGGCAACTGAGAAAGCCTGCAGCTGGCTCTCCTCAAATATCACAAGTACTGTACTGGAGCACTCAGTGATTTCACTGGGATATATAATGTGACATGATCTCTGTGTAGTACAATTCTAGAATTATATATGCATATGCTTCTCTATAGCTCTTATAAAGAGGGAGTGGAAAAGTACTTTCGAGCGTGTGATGAAGAATGTGCCTTGTCCTACAAGCACCGCGTCTGTGGACGGAGGAGGATCTGGCAAGAGTGTGCAGACACAGAAGAGCTCCTCAGGGCCAGATGCTGGGTCCTCATGCCCACAAGATTGCTCTCACAAAGGTCCACTGGCATCTGATGTTATTATTGAGTTAAAGGTACAGACACAGGATATTCACTGTTGCTAATGATTATTATATGCTGTGATTAAATACATGTATGGGTACTGGTACAATAGTGGTTATTAAAATCTTGTGTGTTTATGAATTGAGGAAGGTTTCCTGCATTAAATAATTTTTTTTGTCAGTTTGTTTATTATTATACATGGACACCTGCTCATTTCAGGAGGTGCTGAGCATTGCAGTAGGACCCAGATCTGAAGAGGAAGTGCTTACAGTGCAGCAGATTAGCTCTCTGCTAGACAAAGTGGGACAGACACTAAGATGTAGAAAGGTGAAAACTGTTTCCCCTCATTTACCGTCTTGGTATTCTGTAGCTATTATTACTTTTTTTAATTTATAATTTATTTACTATTTTAATATTTTATCATGTATTTTCTGTTTACCAGTTTCTTTGTTCTATTTGCAGTTCATGTCTGCAATTGCTGAGCAGATGCTATTGCGTTGTACTGTCTTGTTGGCCTGCAAGCTAGGTGAGTGAGTGAGTGAGTGTGTGTGTGTGTGTGTGTGTTCCTAATTAAATATTTTGTGGGTTTTTGCATAGTGTCTGGAGAGTTACCCCTGGTATCCCCAGCTGGGGGTAACGTGAAGGAAGCTGCTGATGTTGGGTCTTTATTGAATGAGTTGGTTGTTCTGTGGACTCGTATTCCCTCTACCCATGTAACTTTGCACCTTCTCTTTACTGAGCCTACGCTTACTGCCATCATCAATGCGAATGACCTGCAGGTGACTAGTGATAAAAGTAAACATAACACTGCAGATATTTATTTCATGTGTGGTTACAGCTGTCAGAGTACACTTTCTTTTATCTGTCCTTACAGAGATGTACCTACCTGCTCTTTGTTCAAACGCTTATGGAGAAAGGCCTTCTGACTAAGGAAGAAATGGGCTCTCACTTGGCAAAACTATCTGAGTTCTCTTTTCCAGTGGTAATGGTCTCGTACATACATACATACATACATATAAAAGACCTCAGCTCATGAACATTGTTTAGAATCACATAAACAGTATCATAATTTCTCTCTCGCTTCATTGTAGGAATCCATCGCCAGTTTTCAGAAGCTGTGTGTAACCTCTCCTTTACCAGTGCCTTTAGTGAAATCTAATGACTTACTGCAGATCTCCCAGTGACCAAAAGAGGGAGACAGCTGCATTACATGGCAAAAATATACACAGGAAAACAACGGAGATGACGTCATGTGTTTCATTTTAAAACGATTACACATATTTTACTCAGTTTACTATATACTTAATTCTCCACAAGCATTTTTTTACCTTTTTGGGCAATATTCTGTTGCAAAGCAAATGTAGTTTGAACCTCCTCACTGACATTAAGCCCCAAATTCTCCAGTTTGCATCTTGTACATGACTTCAAGACAGATACAGTAATGAATTCTGATTGGCTGGAGGAAAAATAGTATAGAATTTGAACTTCAAAACAGTAATTGTACCTCAATTACTACTTTTCCTCTTTTAGTATCTGTGTTTTTTATGATTAAGATTAAATAATCCTTCCAAATGTTAACGGAAGAGTCGCTTAGATATTTGAGACTGAAGTATACTATATGGGCAAAAGTTTGTGCACCTCATCACACTCTTGAAATTTCCATTACAGAACTAATACGCATGTTTGTGGTTTTCCACCAGATTTACATGTAGATATTGAGATTTGCCCAGTCATCTTCAAGAGCATGAGTGTAGGTTAAGTCAGTTGAGGAGGTCCTCATTTCACAGGTGTTTAGTGTGTGAGGTTGGAGCTCTGTTTCCATACGGGTGTGAACTACATACAGGTGTGATCGTCAGGTATCCACTTTTTACCATATTGTGTATATAACTTATCTGCAGATATTATGATTATGAATGCACATATCTAAAATATACATAAGTTCAGCTCAGAGGTGCAGGGGACATGTTTTGTGTAATGCACCTACCTGTGAAAATAATATAGCTAGGCTTAAAATGATGTGAACAGAAAATTGCATTGATAGACACTTAATCACGTTTAAGCTTTATTTTGTGCATCTGGTTGTGAGATATTATCCCTTCTCTAAATGTATTTCTTTTTATGCATAAATGTCTGTTGCTTAGAATGCTTTGGAATACATTTTAATGAACATGTGGTTCATGTTGGACTTAATGTCATCAGTTGGTTTTAAACTGTTTAATATTAAAATTTAATTATTTAGTCATTTGTTTATTTGCATGGTATACATCTTTATTTCACCAGCTTACAAACAAAACAAACGGTGACAATGAAAAATGCAGACATTAGAATAAGCTGTGTGTGTCTGTGTCCTGCGTGTGTGTCTGTGTCCTGCGTGTGTGTCTGTCTGTGTGTGTGTGTGTGTGTGCGTGTGTGTGCGCGCGCGCGCGCCTGTCTGTCTTTTTCTTGGGTATAGGCTTCAGAGCCATGACCAGGATATTGAGGTCACTGAAGATGAATGAATTATTTTTTATTTTTTAAAGTGAAGTTTGAGTTTGTTTTCAGTTGAACTCGATTAATGCAATATTATAGATGCAAACTTTGAAAAAGTTTGAAAAAAAAATGAAGCATATTTGGGAATCTATTGCATCTGCTTTTTTTTTCATATTATTCATATACGCGGACAGTTCAGCAAACTTCAGTTAAAGAAATGCACTTAAGAGCCATTTAGTAAACTTGGCTGTAGCTTATTTATTATTAGTGTATAGTGAGCACATGGTTGGCTACACAGCCTGTGATCTCCTCCCTCCTCCTGGGTCTCCTGTTTCAGCTTCAGTCTAGTTTCTCTAACAGCTCTTCTGCTTTTTCCTTCACTGCCATAAACATCATGGATTTTAACTCTCACCGTCGACGACCACCATTTGATCAGGATGTACAGTTTCTCAGCTGCCAGTTAACTACATATAGACTCTGACTCGACGCTTTATTTCAATTCCTCCGTCCTGCTTAAAACCTCAATGGCAAACGTGAAAGTCGCAATTCGAGTCCGTCCTCTAAACTCAAGGTAAGTCAGAAAGAAAGCCCTGTTGTGTTAACGCCAATGCTGTTGTACTTTATTAACGATATTATTGTTAAAAGTGCGGGAGAGCTTTTGTTGCTGGTGTTGCTATGTGTGGGAATTGGAGTTGACTCAACGACTCGGTTCCTCTTCTTGCCTCTTGATATCAAAACAGCTAAAGCTCTGTTTCCTTTTAACGTTTTGTCTTAAACATGAAGTGTTTTATGTATTTATTTTATAAGTAAAATGGGTGTAAATGTTAGGTTTTTTTTATATCGGCAAATATTTGTTATTAAATTCGAGGTCCACTGCATATAAATGTAGGTCTTGTTTACGTTATAGACGCAATTGCATGCTACTTTATTATATTGTTGGAAAATGTGCTTAATTCACCCCCCCCCCCCCCCACCAGCCCTATTACCTCAGACATGGGGTAGCTTTGCTCCACCCACCAGCATGAGCTAAATTACTGCAGGATGTTGGGTTGAGACTGACTCTGGGGGTGAAGGCCATTTCCAGCTCAGTCTAAAAAGAACACACATTTCATTTTATCCCAACTCCTAATACTACTGTACCAGCAGATAGGATTTTTACTGCGCCTGGGGTTAGAGGTCTCAACTGCTGGAAAATCATGCTTGGTCTGACCGTCCCCCGGCTGGTCAAACCGGTAGATAGCTGTTAGATCTTTGCAAGCCGTATAGTGCTGGTAGAAAGGAGAGAGAAGAGTTTTCAAATTGCTGCTTCAACATCAAACATTTATGGATCAGTGGAAACTAAAAGTTGGTCTACCGGCTCGACCCGAGTCAGATCAATCTGTATGTTTCAGCAGCGTTAACATTTAAATGTCCCCACAAACTGTCTATCCATGACAAAGGATGACCTCGTGTCTTACTGTTCCTGTTATGCAAATAGACGTGTCTTTATAATAAGCCTAGTTTTATATAGAGCACAGTGACAATAGGATCTGCTTCCTGCTTTTCAGTACTTCCTATGTTTGTCGAAAACAAAACCACATTTTTTTAGATGTTGTGGCTTCTGTTGTGGTTCATTGACATTTGCGATTAATTTATTTGGCAGACGCTTACATTTAAATTAGCTTAGAAGTGAAGCTGAACAGAAGTGTATTCAGCTGTTAAATAAACCGCAAGATAAATAAGTTCCGCAATCCTTCCAGCAAGTTTTCACCAGCTAACCAGAAACAAGAGAAAGACAGTTATAGGAAGAACAGAGAGAGAACCAAAACCCATTACATGATCTAAAGCTAGTGCTGCTAACACAGAAGCACACAGTTCTGTCAGAAGCAAAGACTGTATGGAAATCTTGCACAGATATCTTGGTTTATATTATGTTCTTCAGAACAGGTTTTGATGCGCGAGTCTTCTTATAAATCTTCCTCATGACATGGAGATGAGAAGGCAGGCTGCTGAGGTTTTAGGCAGGGCTGCCTTTAGGGTTGGCACAGAAAGGGAAATCTGTTGGTACTGATTGTGGGGTATAAATTAAATCCTTGCTCTGATACACACTACAGACCTGAACAGCTTTTAAACAAATTAAAAATCAGCATTTAAGAATTTATACTGACCCAGTTTTGGGATGGACTTCAGATTTCAATCTCTTGCATCAGTCTGGAACAGCTGGAATGCACACACAGCTGTGCTAGCTCTCTCACTCTGTCTCTCTCGCTCTCTCTCTTTCTCTCTCACTCATTCGCTCTCTCTCTCTCTCTCTCTCTCTCTCTCTCACTCACACACACACACACGCACACACACACACACCAAGTCTGCTTTCCCTCAGCTGTGCAGCTCATGGAGTTGTACATTAATCTGTTTTCATATCTGTTTGACACACTCTGAGTTTGCAGTGCAGCATAACAGGAGTAGAGAGTCGAGTCTCAGATACGAACCAGTTCACGCTGTTTTGACTCGTCTGCATAGAGTCAACTCCTGACTTTAGATCCCTCGGGAGTAATTTCAAGACTATTGCCTTTTAAAGTAAAAGCATTTTATTTTGGCTTATCTCCGTAAAGTTTGTTTAAAGCCTAGTATTCAGTAACTAATTTGAACAAATAGAAAATGTTTGTAGTTATGAATATGAGAAATTTGTCTGAATCTGTCTGGTGTAGTGGGTTAACAAGCATACTCCAATCATTAAGTAACTCCACTTGGCATGTTGTAAATAACAATAACAATGGAATGATTTCTTTTACACTTTTCGTCCTTATCTCACTCTCAAACAATAAACATATCGAAAGTGTTATTTATTTTTGTGAAAATGTTATAGTTTGTGTATGAAATCATACTGTATTTAAACCTTGTTGGCCTACTGTAAATAAAGTAAAAATAGAAATGGAGCAATGTTTCAATTAATGTTTATTATTTTGAACCGATTGATTATATAGAAATATATAGAAATGAGAAACAAAAGGTTATTGCAGTCAATGGCTATCAAATACAGCTCCCAATAATGTATCTGCAAATGCAGATAATTTCCAACAAATGAGAGAACTGCTCAATGTGACCTGAACACCACACAAGCGTTAAGTGCTGACACTGAAGTCTCCTTTATAAGCGGCTAAATATACATCTCTCCTCACAGGAAAACCTCCACATCAACAACTGCACACTTTTAAAAATTGGTCTGTTTATCCCTTCTCTGGAAACAGCATCGTGTTAGAATGTAAAGGTGCTTCAATCTAAATCTTCACCTGTCTAGTAGCATACAAGTGTTGTGCAGTTTGCTTTGGAACGAACAGAAAGTCATGGTCTTGGTTTAAATACGTACTTTTTGATGTTATATCAGATGTCATGTGGGATGTGTTAGACTAGTGTTTAAGGTTTTAGATTACTGATCAGAAGGTCATGAGTTTGAATCCCATTCCCACCAAGCTGCCACTGCTGGGTCCCTAAAGCAAGGCCCTTAATCATCAGTTGCTCAGTTCTATAAATGAAAATAAAATGTAAGTCACTCTGGATAAGGCTGTTGACTAAATCCAAGAAATGTAAATGTCAAATTATCACTTTCTTCTGTCTTGTCCTTCAGGGAAAGAGTGGATGGAGGGAGAATAGCTGTACAGGTGGAGGACAAAGTGGTGAGAGTAAGAAATGTCAAGGTAAGTTCTTTATATGTTCTGTGTTGCCGGAATGTAGCTGCCATACATCGCAGGGAAGTTTATAAATACAATAAAGCAGTGCTGCTATTTACACACATGCAGGATTAAAAGGAAAAGATGCAATCTCCGGCTTGATCACGTTAACAGGAAGCTTAGAGGGGAGAGTGTCCACTTCCTGCACCATTACACTGGTGTTTATTGAAAGCATCTACTGAACAAACAAACATTTGGTTTGTAGTCACCTCATCAAAGCTTCCACACAGACTTACTCACATAACAGCCATGTAGTTAAAGATGAGTAAACAGTGTAGACCTGCACCTACTCCATCTCCAAATTCCAGCTCTGTGTGCGGACTGAAACCAACGCTACATAACCTGATTTGTGGGATTATTGTGTGTGACAAAAACCGAGGCCACAAAGTCGTGTCTGTTCTTCCTGCTCAGCCTCAGAACAACACAGTTTTGTTATATACGAATACAGTCAGTCACAATTATCATGGTTATTTGCACATCTGTAACTAATTGTTATATTCCACACGTACTGTATATGTTGCTATATAAGTGCATGTACAGACAATACTGATCCTGATTAAGTTCAAGATTCACAGTATCAGTAGAGAACAGTGCAATTTTAATGACATTGTTTTTGTAGTAGTTTGTCTTTTACAGTCTATTAATGTATTTGTGTTTTTCAGGGTTTTGTTTTTTTTAACATATACAGTTGGGTTTCTATTTTATTATACACCTTGTAGAATCTGCAAAATGTTAGTCATTACAAAAACACTATAAGAAGAAGGATTGTATTTTGTTTTTTCTTTACTTAGTACCACCGCCATAAATAAGGTTTCACAAGCTAATCCACAAGACGAAATAACTCTGTTTTCACAAATGGAACTGTGTGTGTTGATACCTGGAAGATCAATGACTGTTTTTGTGAATTGTGTAAATTCAGTTATTATTGTGTCATGTGGAGTTTTATATAATGTCGTTATTGTGTCTGTATTTAGTCATTTGTTTATAATGTGAAATTATTCAGGGCATAATATTGTGTGTGTGTGTGTGTGTGTGTGTGTGTGTGTGTGTGTGTGTGTGTGAGTGAGTGAATTGTATTTATATGTTCAGTCTTTGTCACAACTGTTAATTACCTACATGATAATTAATGGTCAGCCAATTTATAAATGGTGAGTGTAAATATAACCAGGCTGAGGAGGAACTGGTGCACAGAATGAAGTCAGAGAAACAGGGAAAAAATAATCTTTTTCCAAAAAAACATTAGTATATATCAGTGGAAAATATGGACAAGGCTATTTTTACCCTCAAATGTGTGACACGCGACAGTAAATAAGGCCACAGGATAATAATGTATCTTGTGAATTCATGAATAAAGTGTCATCTAAATAAGAAGTGCAGTCTCTACCAGACATAAACATATCTTTCACGTTTCCTGCATCATCCCTTCAGTATATAGATATCACTGTCGGGATAGTAACAGTTACAGAAGTCATAATGCTCCAGCATAAGAGATCACACCAAGCTTCAAGTGCTTACTGAAGATGTGGCTGTGCATTATACCGGGATGGAACCACTGACACTTACATTCCATTACCTGGGTGCCAGTGTAAAAAATACCTTATTTTCCTTCTGTCTAGAGCCGTAGATGGTTTACTTCAGCTGTAGGTCTATGACCTGAGCTGTTGTTTGACATTTGATGCCAAGTAATCATGTATCAGGGTTTTAAATCATATGTAGCTTCATGGATCCCGAGGAGGGAACAGAGCACTGAGTTACAAGTCAGGCTGTGTTGGGGTTAACTGTTGTAGTGTGGAAAGAGAAAGTGGGAGGAAACAAAAACAATGTCTTTAGCTTTTTGTCTCAAGAGGAGTTATTTAGAGATAGCTGAACATAGAATGGCTTGTACATATACAGGACAGGAGGATATACAAGGCTGGAGTAACACACACACACACACACACACACACAAACACATTGAAGATTTGAAAAGAACTGCATCGCTACATGTTTATCTCATTTATGCAACTGAATAATTAAAGGTCAAGTGATGGAATTTGTTTGTGAATGACTGCACATGGAATAAAGGTTTTCTCTCATCATACACCCCAATCCCAGTTTTTTGTACTGTGACTATGTTCTACATCCTTGCTGATGAATTTTAAACTCTGAACACTTCTGCCTTAAAAAGCTGTCCATGTTACTGACCAACCTCACAATTATATTCTACATGTAAAACGCACGTTTAGATTCTGATAACGTATTCAGATCTGTTTAACAGATTAATGAAACGCTTTCCCACCTCACTCAGCCTAAAATGAAATTGTATTCAAATTGTCTTTAATCAATTTACTATTCCGATTGATGTGTATACATGAGCTTTTATATTCTGTCAGAGCCATCAGTCAGAGTTTAACGTATTATTAAGCAGCATGTTCAGAATCATGGAAAAATTCTACAAAGCTTGTAGTATCTTGGATGTGGTTTTCCAGTCTGATTGATATAGGATGTAGAACATGAGGCTGGTCCAATCTGAGGGTTTTTTTAGTGAGACATCAGTATGCAGAGAATCAGATTTAACACTATTAATACACATCCTGCTTTAGAAATCTTGTAATATTTGAATAGCAGACAGATTGCAGTAATGAGGCACTTTTTCTTAAGCTCAGCTTGTATAAAAAGCTGGATCTAAACCGTACAGCAGAGATTTAATGTGTGTAGTAAAGCAGTGTAGAGTTGTGAGGTAACTTATGCTGAATGGAGCCAGGAAAGTACTTCACCACTGAGGCACACACACCGTTGCCATTGACGACCAGTGGCATGTTTCCGCACGCTCCTTTCCCTGTTGTTTTACCACGACAAGACATGGCAATGGCCATTGATGCAGGTCAGGCCTGTTTAATAGAGCTGATAAACTGCTACGGTGTGTGTGTGTACGTGTGTGCGTGCATTGTACATTTGCAACGATGTGTTTACTGCTTTGTGCTGACGGTAAATGGAACAGCGGTATTCTAAATGTCAGCAGAGCGCCATTCATGTGTAGTCAAATCATTTATATCTTCTGTTGAGCTTTAGAACAGAGTGGAACATTATTGTCGTCGGATCTGCTTTCGACCACCCATATGCAGGCTGTGCAACTTTAGATGTTTTGCATCATTTTATAAAGTGTAATAAAAGTTACAAGAGAAATGGTCCAGCTACTTCCTTCAAAATCTTAAACTGCAAATGAGACTTGAGCGGGAATTTGTACGTTATGAGTTATAATCTGTCGTTATTGCTTAAGAGAATAATAAAAGGAAGCCGGCTACACATTTGTATAGTATCAGTAATCGATGCTTTAAATACACTCTGTCATAGGATATGACCTCATCAGAGCCTGCTAGAGCTTTGGCATTGGAGATATGACATTTTTCACACTCTTGCCTCTGGGTCTTGAGTTCTCCTTCTCTTGTTTCTTTCTCTCTCTCGCTCCTTTTCTCTCGCTTACTCACTCCCAATAATGTCCTTTTTACAGCTGGATGGGCGTATGGATGTGCGAACTGAGGCTCCAGGTGACTCCAGAGAGAGGCTGTTAGAGTTTCCCTTTGATTACTGCTACTGGTCCGTGAACCCAGAGGCACCCAACTATGCATCACAGGAGGAGGTGAGCATCATCTCATGCATGTTTATCTCCAGCACTGTCATGTTGCTGTAGCATTGATGAGCTGTGTTTTAAGACTACAGATCCAAGCCAGCTAAGCATCTGTAAAACTAGAAGACTCTCAAAACCCCTAGAAACCCCTCAAAACACAGTCTCAGAGGTGTTTCTTATTGCTTATCCAATTATATCTAATTTAAAGCTAACTGCATTTTTCAAATCTACTTTACGTAATGGGGCGATTAGATTCATGTGGATCCCTGAGTGAGCATAAGGCTTTCTTTTCCTTAGTATTCCTCCTCAAACTACTGTTTAGGGCTTTGTCTATTATAATGCTTAACAAGCATACACACACACACGCACACACACACACACACACACACACACACACACACACACACCATTTTACATTGCAAACTCTCACTCACTCACTCACTCATTTTCTACCGCTTATCCGAACTACCTCGGGTCACGGGAAGCCTGTGCCTATCTCAGGCGTCATCGGGCATCAAGGCGGGATACACCCTGGACGGAGTGCCAACCCATCAAAAGGCACACACACTCTCATTCACTCACACAATCACACACTACGGACAATTTTCCAGAGATGCCAATCAACCTACCATGCATGTCTTTGGACTGGGGGAGGAAACCGGAGTACCCGGAGGAAACCCCCGAGGCACGGGGAGAACATGCAAACTCCGCACACACAAGGCGGAGGCGGGAATCGAACCCCAACCCTGGAGGTGTGAGGCGAACGTGCTACCCACTAAGCCACCGTGGCCCCCATTGCAAACTGGTAATATTTAAAAATATAATGAATAAAAGTGATCGTAATAATATGCCCTGAATAATTTCACGTATATTCAGATACTCATATACAATAACGACATATACTCCACATGTCAATGCTCAAGAATCACTCTTCTGTCTGTCTGTTTTGATCACAGCCTCTGGCAAACCTTCTGAGACTACCTTCTGAGCAAATATTATTGGGAATATTTTTAGAATGTTGTTTTAAATACAAAAAAAAATTGATATTTGGCAGACATACTGTAATAAGTTGAAATAGTTCAGAAATAATAAAATGTGAACGAAATGCTTATATTAGGCAAAGGTTATGTTTTTGTTGAGTTTATACAAGTAATCATTCCACAGGTTTTATGTGATACTGATATGCTATGCACTTGTTAATGAAGAATTGGCATCTAAAATGAAAACAAGTTCATTTTTAATAGTGAGTTACATTCCGATAGTTATAGCTATTTTTTTATTGGCTAATTAGCAGGATGTATTTTAATGACATATAAGCTGGAAATGGGAACATCTGCTGTTTTTCTTTTCAGCTGCATCAATATATGATAGTCACCATTGTTGCCAGCTCTTTGCAGAGAAGGTGGTTAATGCATGTTGAGCAGTTTCTAGAAGTCACCTGATTAATTTGCATAATCAATGACGATTGATGCCCCAACAATGATCACAAATGTGGAGAACTAGATTCGGTCACTCTACATTACTGTGCTACATATATGTAGCTCTGTCAGTCTGGATTTTATTACCTAAATGGGATTAATACAAATTCCAGCATGTACCAGAAGAATCGGGGTTTCCCCTTCCTCATGAGGCAAGAGCATGTGTTAAACTGAAACCTATAACAGTTGTTGACTTAGAACAGTGTCATATCTATATCTATATAAGTTCAACTAAACATGGCTCCAGAACCAAGCAGCCTACATTTACTTAGTATAGCAAGATTATGCCATAAAGTTTCTTATAACATACTCGGCATACTTTTTTTTAATTTATAAATATTTTTAAATCTGACGTGTTAAAACTTCATATTGTGTATTATCATTGGCTCTAAATGCTTAATGTTCATTAAACCTAAGAACCTGTTTGCAGTCCTACATAGCCATGAAGTTTGTCTGGGTTTGTTTTGAGGGTTTAGTGTGTTCTTGAAAAGCTAATAATCTTCTAAATCTTCATCTTCCAATATTTTAGGCTTGCCGGGTCTAAATGTTTTAGTCCAGTTTTCTTGGCTTTCATCAGCAGCTCTTGTAAAGCTTAATTGCTTTTGAGCATACAGCTATAAACCAAGACTTTACCCGCAGTAGCGTAGCTCTGGATTCGCTCTTGAGAGACGGGTTCACCGTAAAACTGCTGGTGGAGGGGAATCCAGCTCCACTTTCATGCTTTAACTTTCTTTCTTCCTGTACATTTCCTGACCTTGAGATGACTGTATATGGAAATGTAAGCAATTAATGTAGTGAGAGCTTGCAGATCATGGAGAAGGTTCTGTATGCATTCAAATTGGGAGTGAGCAGGAAGAAGGAATCAGAGAGGAGGGGGAGGGTGTCTAGGCCATGAAACAGAGCAGATAAAGAGGAGTAATGGAAGCCAGCTGTTGTGCTCATGTGCTCAGAGCTTTAGGCACTTTCTTAAATCTTGTCTAGTTTGTGTATTAAGCAGGAGAGTTAACATGTGAGTGTTGGAACAAATGCACCGATGTGAGTGTGTGGTACATGAGCTAGGCTGAGAAACAAAGCAGAAAGTGGAGATCTTCGTGGGGTGGAGGGAAGAGGGAATTCCAGACCCGTCTACAGCCAAAAGCACAGCTGCTTAAATGAAAGATTGCACTGCGTGGACGTCACTGATGAAAAGCTGGGAAACAAAGCTGGTTTTCTTTTCCAAGTGAAGTCAGCTCTTGTATTTCTGTTTCTCTAATTTTCCTCTCTTTTCTCCCCTTCCTCCCTCTCTGTCTCTAACACACATACACACAAACACACACACTCCCTCTCTTCTCTGAATTCAGTGTGAGGTTTGATTATGTCCCCTGTATTTGTCATTTTGTGTGTCTGTAGGCACTGCTAGTCTTGAAAAATAATAGACACACTGTCTGCGCATCGCATGTCAGCGCTGTTTCTTCGTCACTGCACACACTCTGATTAATTTATTCACAGACTGACATTTGAATTTTTCTCAGTGGCATTCGAAAAAAAAGAGCATTTGAAAAAAGTTATTAGCAGTGGAGAGGAAACAAGATATTTTATATTACCCAGTAAACACACTAACAAAGGCAACAATGCAAAAAAAAAAAAAGCATTTGAACCCAAGCTCCAGAAACGACGATCTTCCACTCAGGCTGTGGAAGATATTTAACCCTGGAAGAATTACTGTACATGAATGACTGAATTTCTGTATACTCCATTGAAACTTCTTAATTTGGCCTTGATTTAATTTAGATAGCCACTTGCAGCAACAGGTGGTTGATAAATGCTATTCCTGACTTTCCTCTCCCACTGTGCAAACTTGACCTACAAAAGTCTGCGAAAGTATGCCTGATGAGGCAAGTTGAGTCATTGCCAGTGAACTCTCTCTCAGTCCCCTCCCTCTGCCTCACACACACACACACACACACACACACACACACACACACACACACACACACACACACACACACACACACACATTCACTCACCCTTTGGCTCCTTTGTCACTGGTTCACATGAAGATATAAACAGGATATTAAACTTAGCATATCCATAAAATGAAAACATAATGTTCCCATAACATACAACTAAACATTTATAATATATAGAACATGTCTTTAGTAACACATCATTTCCCAGTGACTTTACATTTGTCACAACTTTTGCTTTTGCTTTTGTTTCATTGGTGTTTAAGTTATTTGCCAGCTGTCCAGTGCAGCCTTCCAGTGTTGACCTGCTTGGCTGAAGTCACTCAGAAACACTAAGAAACCCAGAACAAATATCCTGTATCCTGTATCAGGAACAATATTGTACAATCTTCATCCATCTTATGCCCTTTTTCATTATTAAGCCAAATGTGTTAGATCACAAAAATTTTTTTTTTTTTGAAATTAGTGCAACTTGTAATGTAAACAATACAGAACAATGTTTATGAACTGCTGACCATCATGCCCATTATTTTTAACATCCCATTCCAGATTTATCCATCTTTTTGCTTTTATAAAATTTCCACTCTTTTAGGAAGGCTTTTCATTGACTTTTGGATTGTGGTAATTTGCTTATTCAGCCACTAGAGCTTTGGCACTGATATTTGGTGAGGAGCCCCAAGCTGCAGTCAACGCTCCAGTTCATCCCAAAGGTGTTCAGTGGTGTGGAGGTCAGGGCTCTGTGCAGGACACTCCAGTTATTTCACTTCAATCTTAACACACCATGTTTTCATGGATAGTACACAGGGGCATTGTCATGCTGGAACAGTTTTGGGCCCCATAGTTTCAGTGAAGGGAAATTTTAAACAGTGATATCCTGTACAACTGGGTACTATACATATACTTCCCATATACTATACTATATGGGAAGTCATGGCCTAGAGAGTTTGACTCCTAACCCTAAGGTTGTGGGTTCGAGTCTCGGGCCGGCTATACGACGACTGAGGTGCCCTTGAACATGGCACCAACATGTCCACAATCATCTAATGTATTTTACAAACCACTCCTATGATTAAGAGCTCCTGATATTATTCCGGCACGTAAAGATGCTTGAATTTATGATGTGTAAAATGTCAGTTGAGCCAATACGAAGTTTCATAACTCACATTATTAATAACTTAATCAACCTGCTTTGACTTTATTAGCGATGGTTTGGTACCTTAAAATCTAATGGTCAGTTATAATAAATTAATTCCACAGCCGCAATTTGGAAAACTATTTGGAAATATTGGCACACTATTTTTAATAATAGTGTGCTATTGAAATGAATCTGTCTCACACCGTGAACGTTACGGAGCTGGATCGGTGTTTGCGGTTTTTGAATGACGTCATTTAATATATACATCTCTCCGGCAAGCTGTAATATAATAATAACCTTTAAAAGTACATCTCAAAGCGCTTTCCAAAAGCAAGTAAAACAACAAAAATACACCACATAATATAAAGATTAAAATTAAGGCAACAAAATTAGACTATAAAATAAGAACAATGTAAAATTAGAATTAGTCAATTAAAGCATCAAAATCTTAAAACCAACCCTAAGCCTAATGGGGATCCAGTCCAAGGACTCCAAAACGGGAGTAATATGATCTCTTAACTTTATTCTAGTTAAAATTCTAGCAGACGAATTTTGCACTATTTGTTTAAGGTAGCTTTTGACACCCCAGCCAACAAGGCATTACAGTAATCGATACGGGAAAACACAAAATTGTCGATCGGTCTCTCAGCAACAGAAAATGACAGCATTGGACGCAAACTGGCAATATTTCTGAGATGAAAGAAGTTTTAACCGTATTTTGGATATGCGGCTCAAACATTAACCTTATTCAAACTTATGCAGCATATGTCTCATATTAGGCTGTGGTTCAGTAGACTTCTCCAAGTTTCATAGGTCTTGCTTCTGGGTCAGCCACATGAACCTCTGTCTCCTCTGTGCAGTCCTCCACAAACACTGATTAAAGTGCTTTTGCTAAAGTGGATTTATTACACGTCGTTTACACACATTCTTCCCCCTTCTTTTCTACTCTTGATTTTTCGGCAACTTTATTTATAAGCCTTACTTTTTAAACCTGTAAACTCTGCATACTACACTGAGGCCACTGTCGTCTAATATACAGTATAAGCTCATTTGACATTCCGAATGAATCCCCAGATAGACTGTGATTGGAAAAAAACCACGATTCTTCACTTAATTTCTAAAATATATGCTGTACACTGATTTACACTTGCTGCCAGTTTGGCAGAGCATGTTTGCATTTTTAAGGCTGCTGAAAGAAAAAGGAGGCCAGCTACGGCTTGTGTATGTGTGCTGTTGTTTTCATATGGATTTCCTTTAGGAAAACAAGCATACACACAAACACAGGCTCCGCGAGCCGTGAGCTTCCTGTGGATGGCAGCGTTAAGTCTTTGTTTTTTGCTGCACTGCTGTTTGAGTGTTTGACTCCTCAGTGACTCTCAGTGCTTTAAATGAATCGGAGTTTTATGCACATTGGAGGCTGATGTTTCAATGCAGGACATTTTGTTAAGAGCATCAGGATTGGGATTCTGCAGGAATCAAAAACATTTTTGTTTTAATTGACGTTTCCCTATACACACTGAAATGCATTTACAAGATTATTGGTCTGGGTTCCTGTAATTGAAAATAGTCTACTAGTTTGTTTATTTTTTTTCTGGAAAACAGAACCACCCAGGTTAGTTTAAAGTATTAAACAGTAGGCACAAAATACCAGAGATGGGGGACTCGAGTCATATGACTTGACTCGAGTCAGACATAAGTCACAAATTTGAGACTTGAGACTTGCTTGACAAATATTAAAAAAAGACAACTTTGACTTGACATTCATGACTTGAGACTTACTTGTGACTTGCACTTGTGTGACTTACTCCCACCTCTGCGAAATACACTAATGACAACTCCTGAAATATTTTAGACCAATTAGGAACTCCGATGATGTACAGTAGATGAACCAAAATTCACAGAGTATGCTGACAGAGCCTTATCAGTATTTTTTTTATTATCTTACTAAGAAAAAAATCTTCCTGATTAGGCTTTGGTTTAAGTCTGTGCACAGATACAGATAGTGGTATTGTGTTACCTTAAATGGAGCCTTGGCATTTTGTCTGTTCATCTGTATGTGTCTAAGCCTAAGTTTCTCAATCTTTTAACAGTTTTGGTCTCCATTAATTTCCACTCCAATTATTTAAATATTTTGGCCATTTAATTTTTTTATTAATGTTTCCATTTATTTGCCTCCCTTCACAGACCCCCAGAGGTTCCCAGACCCCACTTTGGGAACCAGGGCTCTAGGCTATTATGTATTGCAGTAGAGTGTGTTAGATTCTTAAAGAGATTAATTATTTTCATGCTGTGACATTAAAACCTGTAAGTGACCCTAGCCTAGTGAAGTGCTCCCCCCCACATTGATTTCTTAAGGCAGAGGAGTCAAGCTCAAGCTAATTAAGTGAAAAGAGGACATGAGTGCCAGCACTCTTTAGAAAGCCGCTGCTGATCCTCTCCTTTTGTAGATTGCCTGCCAATTAGCCCCTATTCAGAATGCCCATTAGGAGGGTGGAAACTGCTCGACCACATAAATCCAGCTGAGTATTGTTAGTCAACACATCTGCCTTTCACTAGCTTTGGAGCGACTTTTAATTTGCTGAGTCACAGCATACACAGAGGGCAAAGGTCAGATTTACGTAATCCCTCACACACCTTTTGTTCACACAGCAAGGCTGATGAAGTGTTATTTGAAGGTGAGGGGTGTGCCGGATGTGAGCTCTCTTTACTTTCTCCACTGTACAGTAATAAATCTGGAGACATGTATCATACCATAGCTGTCAATGTGTTAATGAAGCTTGGCAGGCATGTAGACAAGGTCATTTGTATTGTTACTGTTGTAGAATTGCACCACTGTCAATATTTGATCTATGAAATTGGTCTAAAAAAGCAAAGCTCTCTTGCATTGAACTATTTAACTTACTCCCAGTGCACACAAAGGTCTGTTCAGTCTTGAAATCAGAAAATGTCTAAAAACCCATTCTCTGTTTAGGTTGAGTACTCATACCTGCATGTGCTCTAGAGAATATCCATATGGATTTGATGTGTCTTTCTGAAATCTGACCTGGAAAGCTAGTAAGACTCCCACCTTTCTCAGTATGTGTCTGATGAAGACCAAATGCCGTGTGCGCAGAGAATGTGCTGTCTGGGTTTGTGCTAGCCTGCCAGTGTGTGTATGAAGGGCTGAATCTGCTGCCTCCTTCTCAGTAAGAAGAGAGAAAAAGAAAACATGTGGTTGTATAAGACCTCCACATGCTCATACCAACCCCCTCAATACCATTTCCAACCTTTCTCCTTCTATTCTACTTTTACACTTTACTGTTTTCCAGCTGCTGCTAATATTCCACAGTAGTTTATGAGCTGATCAGGTGTTCTGACAGAAGACTTCAGAGTATGAGACTGAAACATTGATGTAGATTTAACACTGATACATTTTTATGTAAATTTAACGACATTGTTGAGCTGATGATTATGACTTCATTTTTTTTCTTGGATCAATTACAGAATCTGAATCTGATGCGAAAACAGTCATGTCAACAAAGACCTTCTGCGAATGAAGTGTTGTCCTGTACTTAATAAAATGTCTTACATTAATATCTGATCCTTGCTATACTGCTCCTAAATCTCATGCTAGTGTATGTAAGAGGTTGGTCAGTGTTATAGAGCATAAATTGAGTGTAAATACATGTCCTTTTTTTTTGTAGGTCTTCCAGGATCTGGGTATGTGTGTGTTGACTGGAGCAGCTGAAGGCTACAACGTCTGCCTGTTTGCATATGGACAGACAGGCTCAGGGAAAACCTACACCATGATGGGCAATCCAGTGAGTAACAGAAGTGCAGGCTTTGCTTAGTACACAACTGTGTGTGCTTTTATTAAATGTATTGCATAAATGTAATCATTTCAACTCTTCTTTCTAATGCAGGATTCTATTGGATTGACGCCAAGAATCTGTCAAGTGAGTTTCTGATATTAAATGTAATATTTTATAAAATATTTATAATGTGAAAGTCACTGTGTTGTATCTTTCTTCCTATGAATTCAGGGGCTGTTTCGATCTGGTATAGACTCTCCTGATGGACAGACCTGCAGGGTTGAAGTTAGGTAAGAGTGCAGTGTACCACTGCACACATGTAGTGTGTTTTTGTCTATTTGTGTCCTATGTATGACCCAGACTTGGGCTAAGCACTCTTTGTTTTGGCGTGAATGCTATAATTATTTTTCACTCCCTCTCCTTCTCCAGTTTCTTAGAGATCTACAACGAGCGAGTACGTGATCTGCTGAGAGGGGCAGACCAGAAAAAGCCAGTGGCACTGCGTGTGAGGGAGCACCCAGAAAAAGGACCATATGTGCAGGGTAAGAGTTCGATGCAAAACAGCTGTTTACAATAGGAATTAGATTCGATTTTTTTTTTTAACTAAACCAATCCTGAACAACAAACTACAAACCAACACTGTTCTGTTTACAGCTGGTATAATTAAAGAGCAGTGCTTTGGCTCAGCTTCAATTTCCTTAAGCCTGTTTTGCCCCGTGTCCAACATCCAGTCATTGTGTATATCAAGAGAAAGACTTGAACAGCAAAGGAAATGACCTAACTTTCCTGTGGCTGTAAAAAAAAACCCAGTGGAATACACACACAGTCTGCAGCAAATCTCTCTCTCTCTCTCTCTCTCTCTCTCTCTCTCTCTCTCTCTCTCTCTCTCTCTCTCTCTCTCTCTCTCTCTCATTCACAGTAAATAATTAAGTAGGCTAAGGCTAAGTATTTTGGAGACAAAATGTTAATATGATGATTATAATAAGATTATGAATTATAACTGCTTGTTATAGGGCTTGTGCTCCATTTGCTAGAGTAGATAGTTGTTTATACTGAAAAGCTCCTTATCTGTATCTTCATGATTTCTGCATTGCATTAGATAACTGGATAAATGTACAAATGTTCCTTATAAAATAGATGGTGTGTATGTTTGTGTGTTTTCTTATTTCTTCGCATTCTGTTATTGTAGATAAAATATATAAAATCTAGAATTAGTTCACTTCACGTCTTCATGTAAAAGTAATCCAATCCAAATAGTGCTTTAGATGTACTCACTCTTTAATTAAATGACTGCACACATTCTTGACCGAAGTGCTTCTCATTAACAGAGGACTGTAGAATACAGTTGTCTTGTGTATAAAAAAAGGAAGATAAAGATTCTTAAATAATGTGTGTGTTATAGGTCTTACTCAGCATGTGGTAGAGGACTACAAGCAGGCAGCAGATCTGCTAGAAGCGGGCATCGCTAACCGCATCACAGCTGCCACACATGTTCATGATGCTAGCAGCCGATCACATGCCATTTTCAGCATCCAGTACACACAGGTCTTTATCCCACGTTGGTTCAACATCAGTATTGATTGATTCCTGTTAAAAAACGGTTGGTTTTGAGACCAGTTAGACTTTGTCACAATACAAATGATGCCAACAGACTGAACAGGTAGCCTGTGTGATCACCTGTGTCCAGCTACCATCACATAGACAGACAGATAGACAGACAGACAGACAGACAGACAGACAGATAAATAGATTGACAGATAGAGTGACAGCAGCCTGTAGATGATGCTGTGCAGTGGTTTGTCCATGATTGACAAGAGCCTGTTAAGCGCCCATCGGTGTGCCACAGATTTCAGGCTGCCAGTCTGTGCCATAGCAGCACCAGTGAAAGTAGGAGGGGTTTTCTAGAGATTGAGAGGTGATCATTTCAATGCAAATGCTAAAGTTTATAGTACTCTAATTCCAGTAGCAACAGAGGAGGAGCCTGTGAGATTTACCAGGCATGTGGTTTAATATGGATGTTAGTAACCAAATTGAACACACAAGTTGAGCTCTAATTGAAAGTTTTCTCTGTTTGTTTTGCTTTGTTTGCTGATATTTTTCATGACCAGTGATATGCCAGTATTGAGTGATAGCTCAATATATATTCTGACAAATTTAGCTAGTTCATTTTCTGAAAAAAAAAAAAAAAGATTAAAAAAAAAATTAGTCATTTAAATTAGTCAATTAAATAACTAAAACTTTGAGAACACATTATACATCAATACAATCAAGCAAATAAATATAACTGCCATATACGTAAGATCACAGCTACCGGAAAAGTACACTTTATTTATTATTATCCATTTAATTGAAATGTGAATAAACTATTCTACTAACTACTACTAAGTACAAGCTTTTAATATTTGTATTGGTATTCAAACTGTCACTTTGAAATATGAATAGCACTATTATTTTGTTCTTTTGTAGGCAATACTAGAGAATAACCTTCCATCTGAAATAGTGAGCAAGATCAACCTAGTGGACCTGGCTGGCAGGTTGGTGATTTATTTATTTATTTTTGAATCCATGAGTTTTAATCTACTTTCTCTGACTAGGATCAGTTTGCCCTCTAGTGGGGCTGCTTGGTTATTTCACACTCCTACTGTTTGTACTTGTGTTTCATCAGTGAGAGAGCGGACCCTAACTATTGCAGAGACCGGATTACTGAAGGAGCCAACATCAACAAGTCTCTAGTTACTCTGGGAATCGTCATATCTGCACTAGGTATGGGAAATTTAAGCAATCTTTGTATAATACAGACTTATGTCTATTATGGTTTGATGTCTTTTCTCTGACATCTACTAGCTCAGAACTCTCAGATGTGCAGCAGCAGTCAGAGCATTAACAGCATGCTGAGTGAGGGCGAGTCCAGCTCGGTCGGCAGTCAGTCCAGTTCCCTGTCCAGCAGCAGCCGCAGACACTGTTTTATCCCCTACAGAGACTCCGTCCTCACCTGGCTCCTCAAAGACAGCCTGGGTGGCAACTCCAAAACCATAATGATTGCAAGTAAGCATATTTATGGATTATAATGATTCATTACACCTTACTATACCACAGCATTGTTGCCTACTTGAATCTTATTGGTGAGTGTTGCATTTCTATTATAACGCAGTAATTCCAAGCAGAGGTAGCATATATTCATTATGCTATATTACCTTTTTATAGCAACAAGACATTCACCATATCTTGAATTGCTGGTTATGTTCAAGATCTAAGGCTGTATGAAAGTCTTATTTAAGAAAGAATATTATACAGTTGATATAGTGATATAGCTTTCTCACTGAGATGTTTACTTATAGTGACGTGACATACGGCTAAGTACGGTGACCCATACTCAGAATTCGTTCTCTGCATTTAACCCATCCAAAGTGCACACACACAGCAGTGAACACACACACACACACACACACACACCGTGAACACACACCAGGAGCAGTGGGCAGCCATTTATGTTGCGGCGCCCAGGGAGCAGTTGGGGGGTTCGGTGCCTTGCTCAAGGGCACCTCAGTCGTGCCCGGCCCGAGACTCGAACCCACAACCTTAGGATTACGAGTCAGACTCTCTAACCATTAGGCCACGACTTGCCCATGACTTGCCCACGACTTGCCCACGACTTACTTAATACCTCTGTAACAGTCAGCAAGATTTGCAGAGGACTTTTGGAGAGGCTGCTTTGGAAGTAATTTGTCTCATGAATGTTCTACAATATGGTTGAAAGTGCAGGTTATTTATTATGGATGACTTAAGCGGTTAGCTAGTTTGCCTTAAAACTTCATGGTTGGGCTTTGGTCCACGCGTCTTCCCTGTGTATAAAGAGTTAGCTTGTTCTCCCTGTACTTAGTTCAGTTTCACTGGTTTCTTCCCCAGTCCAAAGACATGCTCTGTAGACGGATGGGCACCTCAGTTGTCCGTAGTGTGGTAATGGGTGTCAGTGTGTGTGTGTGTGTGTGTGTGAGATTCATCCAGGGTGTTCCCAGCCTTGTTCCTCGAGTCCTCTGGGATAGACTCCAGGTTCCTTCAGGTGAACCTGTGTGCAGGATAAGCACTAGAGAAAATAGATAGACAGATGATTATAAAATATTTTATTTGCCAATCAACTCTGGGGTGATGACCCCTTCACACCATCACTGGTTATTTTCACATAACTGCAAATAATCTTCTCATCCCTACAGCAATCTCGCCGTCTTGCAGCAGCTACAGTGAGACTCTCAGCACCCTCCGCTATGCGGCTCATGCCAAGAACATCGTCAACAAGCCGAGAGTCAATGAGGTGTGTTTGCAAATGAGTGTTTCTACCAATCCATAATTGCTACCGTTCACTGATACTGATTAATCTTTATCCTCTGTTCTGATTTATTCTCAGGATGCCAGTGTGAGGCTGATCAGGGATCTTCGTGAAGAGATCGATCGACTGAAGAGCATGCTGCTGAGCTTCTCTGTGGTAATTAACTTCTCTTATCAAGCAAATGCTCCCAGGAACAGACAATAAAAGTGCTAACTCATATAGGCATTGTTTTTGCTGACTGCTTACTGCAGAGAAACCCCAGCCCGTCTCTGAGTGATGAGAGAGACAGCAGCCTTTCAGACATAGTCCTGCAGAATGAACTCAAGGTTTGTTAACATGAAAAAATATTATACAACATATTAAATGCAATATTAAAGACATTTGGATGTTCATTTAGTCTCAACTATAATAATCTCTGCAACCTACACTCACCTCCAGATAGAACAGCTTACTAAAGACTGGTCCGAGAGTTGGCAGGATAAGCGAGCTCTTCTTGAGCAGTACAGTGTAGACATTAACCAGGACAGAGCAGGAGTTCAGATCCATTCTCTCCAACCCCACCTCATTTCTCTGGAGCCGGATGTCCTAAGCACAGGAGTCACCATTTACCACCTCCGGGTAAGGGTCTTAATGGTGCTCAGTTTCTCTTCAGTTCAGGCTTATAAAATTGGACCTGTCTAACATCAGCTATTTTTTTTTTTATATTCTCAGCTATAGATCTTTTTCTAACTAATAACTCTTTCTTTTGTTCAGATTCTCCTTTTCTCGTCTTTCTTTTCTTACTCTTGCTCTATCTACAAAATTCTTTGAGATGCCTGCCACAGTCAGGTAAAGTGGCTCTGCTTTTCTGCACCAGCTTATTTCCTTCTTCAAATTTCCTTTCTGCTGTTATGTGTAAATGACGAGGTAAAGTTGAGTGCTTTTATTTTCAGAGGCTTGGAGACCATTTTGGAGATTTTATCAGGCTCAGAGCCACTGTACAAGCTCTGCAGTTGTCAGTGTGTGTAAAGTCAAAGTCCCTCTGGGGAACCCTTTAGTGAGAGCCTCTATGTGCAGTCCATCAACAAAGCCCATTTTGTGATTTAAGAACCCTTAAATATCCAAGGGACCCTTAATAAAGTGCATGTATTAAACTACCAAGTACATATACTATATATACTATCATTGTTTTCTTATTAATACCTAGGCATTTATTTAAATGAAGCTTGGGATTTGGTACACTATTAAAAAGGTCTTGAAGTCTTCTTGAAGACTTCACTGGTCACTTTTGGCTCCTTAGTCTCCTAAACGGTTCTTACTCTGACTCCTTTCTGAAAGAAAAGCCATCCTCCTGCATGCCTTTGAAATCTGTAGTTTACAAAACCTAACCTTGTACCACAATGTGTGTTAAGACCCTCATTAGTAATAGGCACAGCCAACATTCTTCTTTGATTTAATATTTGTGCTTGTTAACTCTCCTCCTCTGTGTGCTACAGGAAGGAATCACTAAAATTGGACCTCAGGATCCAAATGAGGAAGAACCCCATATTGGTAACAATTTTATTATCTCTACAGACAAATATCTGTCAATGTTTTTACTTTAATGGCATCAAAAGGTCCACTTTGTATATAATCGTATGCTTTGTTATATGTCTTAGACATTCCAGAGGGTTCTCTTTGTGAAATTGAGAATCAGAATGGGGTTGTAACCCTCAAACCCCGAGCACACACAATCTGCATGGTCAACAACAGACAGGTCACTGAACCCTGTCGACTTGCACAAGGTAAGCACAAAACACAGGTACTTTTGTACACGCACATTTCAGGCCAGTTGGACTAAAAGTGTAATAAAGTGACTGACACATCCGAGAGTCTGTGTGTGGCATTACTTTAAAATGGAGTATATGAACACATAAGTGGAAGTTAACCATCTGCTTGTTTTAGGTGCAGTGATAACTTTAGCAGGACGTCAGAAGTACCGATTTAACCACCCTGCAGAGGCAGCGGCTCTGAGGGAAAGGAGACGTGTAAGGTTGCATACTACATTCTATATCAGTCTACATGAGAATAATATAAAGTGCTTTTAAGATCAGGTGCTTTTTCTCATTACGTAAAGCATAAAGTACATTTAAAATGTGATCTGTGTAATCTCGAATCATGTTTCTTTTTTAGATCATTGATTGCTGTCCACTGAACGCTCTGATGCCTAATTCAAGGTGAAAACTTTTGTACTGTGGTTTATATTTGTTGTGCTAGTACCTGGAAATGTTGAACTGATAATGAGTTCTCTAGAGCATTATTATCTTGTTTTTGCTTGGATTGACTTCAGGTTACTTGGTTACTGAAAGATGCTAAATGTAGGCAAAGCTCATTTACCAAACCACTGGACTACATGTTCAAGATTTCTGTGTTCTGATTAGCATCTCTTTATATCTGTGTGTGATCAGGGCAGAGGAAGTAGGCAGTAAGGAAGCCAGCGACAGGTTAGCTCCCTGGAAGAGGCTGGAGGAAAATCAGCGCTACGTGGAATGTCTGCGTGAGGAAATCCTGGTGGAACAGAGAAGAGCTGAGAGAGACTTGGAGAGAGAGCAGGCCCATCTTTGCAAGCAACACTCTGAGAGTGAGTTATTTGCTTAATTATTTGTGCACAAAGTTTGCAGATAAGGTAGATTGCTGAAATATATGTTTGGTTATTGACACATTTACATGTAATATAAAGTGGGGTCCAGAAGTATTAGAAAGTCTTAAATCATTAGTGAAAATGCTACTATTTTACTTTTTTTTTTTTATACCTTAATATCATTTTGCTTAAAATAATAAAATAAATTGAGAGAAAAGTATAATTTTTTTCCCCAACTCACTGCCATTTTACCATTTCTAAAAAATCTATGTTCTATTTTTTCTTCTTTATATATTCTTTACGGATGGGTCTCAGGCATTTTATTAAGAGCTATTATATAGAAAGAAATAAAGCTATATAATTGTATTGCTCCACAATGCATATTAGATTTAATTTACTGTGTTTAGTAGACTCTTATCCAGAGCATATCACAAACGCACTTTGCAGTATCTGTCAAAACACATCTCATGCTTTAATGACTAAGACTACATTAATGTGGTAACTATGCTTTTTGTGTATCTTACAGTCCAGCAGTGGATATTGCAGGAAAAGCAGCGTCTTGCTGCCATCAGGGAGAAGGGAACGCTTGACTCAGGGGTCCAGACAGATATCATTCCTCTGCCTGCACTGACTGGCATTAATGAGAATGAGAGCAGTAGGGAAACAATCCATCCATTATTAATTGTGGGTGACAGGAAACGGGTGGTACAAGAAGAGCTCCTGAAACACCATGCGCTCAGAAGAAATGAGAATCGAATTCGCCGCAAACGACTGCGCTATCAGCTGGAAAGAATTGCTCGCAAGCGACATCTGCTAGAAGCAAAACAAGGGCTTCAGAGACTGGAGACTGCTCTTTCACTCGGGGTTGATGCACCCTTGTCCCCTGATATTGGGCCTTCTTCAAAAGGTAGAGAACACCCAATGATGTTGCGAAGGCATTCTTTTTCTGTTGATCTTTTGTCTCGACTTTACCCTCAACATGCACCCATTTTCAGGTCAGTAAGTGTTTGGTTCTGTTAAGAGATGCTCTATCAATACATTAGATAAACAAATCATTCAGAAAGCAGACTTCTAAACTTAAGTCACTTTTTTCATTTAACAGCCAGTTTCTTAGGAGGAACAGATTATCTGAGTCGACGTCATCTCTCTCTAGTGCCACCTTTCCTAGAAAATGGGTGTCTGATGAATATCTCCCAGGCAAGACTAGAGGCCGTTCTAATACTATGCCCTCAAGATGTAGTCAGGGGACTTCAATTGGTACAGACTCCTCTGAGAACATCAAAATGTTAATGAAAGAAAATGTACCATCTGAAGAAATGACTGAAAGAAAATCTCTTTCATTTCCACTTCAATCATCCATCTGGAATCATAACATATCTGTAAAATCTACAATGGATTCAGATACTAGAGATAGTAAGAAGGTGCTCCCGATAATAAAGCAATCAAGTAAGCAAAAAAACTCACCTAACGGAGAAAGAAGTTCGCCCAACGAAGTGAACAAGGGCTTGGAGACAATCCGCAAAGCTCTATCTCGATCAGTTGGTTTTGGAATAAAGAAGGCTTTGTCAAGGGTTTTCCGCAAGCCTTCATTAGGGTCACGAGGTGGCAAAGGCGCTAAGTCTGCTAGCAGATCAAAAACTCAGTTTGCTGTAGAAGGAAAGAAAGACAAAAATTTTGAAGACATGGCAACAAAGCAACCACATTCTCCTATTAAATCAACAGTGTCTTGTGATGGTTTGGACCAGCTCATCTCATCTAAAGAGAAGAAGCAGGGACGCTGGCACAGTGCAGAGACCCTTAATAAAAATACCAGAAGATGGGTCAAGATGCAACAAGATCTGACTAACTGGGTAGAGAATAATGGTGATGAAGTGGCTGATGACTCTTCAGACTGTGACAGCCTTTTCTCAGTGGACTCCCTTTCGTCAGCTTATGCCATTGCCTTGGCAGAGCAGCTTCAGCAAGAGGACTGTGAACCAAGTGAGGCGGAGAGTGTGGAAAGTCAGATGTCCAAGGACTCACTTGTCAAGGAAAGTAGTGGAAGCGCTGATCCAATTTCAGCACTGAAACGCAGCCACTCCATTTGTCATACTTTTAATTCATCACCAATAGAATCCAAAGAAATGATTGAGGAGATTTTCAGGAGTCAAAAGGTAACAAGACAAGAGATAAAGGAATCTTCACACTTCTCACAGATCACATCTGATTCCCAGCACCACAGTGATGCCAGCATCAAAGAAACAGAAGCCTTCCTTGCTCTTACAGATGCATGGTCATCCACCGATCCAGCAGATAGTCCTAGAATCCTTGGGGCTTTAGAGTTGAAACGATGCATACTATCAGACACCAGCAGCAGCCAAAGCCAGGCTAGTCTAGAGCTGTCTGGTGTAACAACTGGATACGAGTGCCAAATTCCACCCTGTTTCGATTCTACCCAGGGTAAAGATGTGACAGTTAAGGAAAGAAGTCACATATCCTTTGAAAGGGAAATGGTTTTGGACTATTTTTTGAGTGATCGTACCTCTACATCCTGTTCTACACCTGAATGCACATTATTGCAAGGTAATAATGAGCAATTGAATAACTTGGAGGCACTGAGCTCTTCTGTAGAGGCTTCCATCACTCAGAACACAATGAGCAATGACACGTTATGTGCAAATAAACCAACATCGCCATCAGAATTAGCACTATTAGAAACAAGCGTTGTTGATATGCTAGCGGTCAATGCGCCTTTCCAGGACAGTGCTGTTCTGAATAGTTCTGTGAGATGCCTCCCAGATAAATCGCCTGATAAAGGCTTAAAAAGCAATTTCGAAAATCAAACAGAACTTGTCCTTGTCCTATCAAATGATGAGAGTGTCTTCACTAAAAGTTTTGCACCAAAAAATAACTTGATAGAATCAAAAACACATTCTGAAGAAAGTTGCATTTCAGTAACACCCTTCAGAGACAGTAATATTTTCTCAAAATGTGATGGACAAACACTACTAGAACTTCAGCATTCTCATAGTACACTTCAGTCAGAAGAAACTTTGAAAATCAGTAATAAATTCACATGTTCCAATAAGGATCTCCATCAATCAGCCATGCAAAGTATGAACATTGAAAATGATTTTCTGTGTAAGCCACAAAGCCTAATGGTTAACCACGATGAAAAGAAGGTGAGTGATGAAAAGTCCTTGGTGCTGTATCGGGTTCAGTCCACGGAAACATATTCAGAGAGCTATGATGCAAGAAATTCAAAAGATTACCCTTTCTTAGAAATTAACGTGTCAGACAGTGCCAACAAAGAAGTGTCTGATTTTTTAAGAGACTGTGATGCTGTGATGCTAGAGCATGAATCCTGTAACATACACTCAAGAAAAAGAAGCAAAGATATTCAAGATGATTTAGCAGGTAATTTGAAAACACCAAAGAGAAGCTGTGTTGAGTCCCTTGTTTCAGGTAATTCTGCTGTAAATAATGTACCGTTCATGTTTAATGACAGCAGAGGAAACTCAACAGGCAAACTGTTACCAGTAGAAAAGGACATAACTGACAATTTGTCCCAAACATTTCAGCAAGTTTCTATAACTGCATCCATGGACGGTCATATTGAAATTTACCAAAACAACAATAATCCTGCTGCCAGCTTTACATCTGAAGACAGACCTGTATCTACTGGGATAAAAGTGTCCACTGGGTGTCCAGTGGGTATGCAGAACTTAAAAGGTCCTGATTTAAAGCTTGTGGACAGTGGAATGTTCGATAGCAGTACATTGAGAAAGATTAGCCATGCGATAAATGACAAGATATCAGAAGTGGTGAAAGAACATCTGAAGATATCACTGCAAGTGGAGAGTGGTGAAGTCGTTAATAAAGAACCAGAGACAAACAGTGAAAAATCCTTAACAACCAGCATTGATGCTCTTACGAAGCCTCAGAACAAAAATGAAATGACAGCTGAGGACTCACTTCGCAGTTCTCACACATCTCAATGTGTGACTGAATATTGTGCTGATGACAGAGTGAATGTGGATAACACAAATGGCTGTGTGAGAAACAAATATTTAGTAAAAAATCCCACTGAGAAAAAAGTCATAGTAGACCAGCAAGGAGTTGGTTTCCATGGCAGTTGTCCGTCTTTGGTCAAGAACATCAGTGCAGAAATAGAAAATTTAGACACTTACGATTCATATGGACCTGCGCCACAAGATTTGAAAATAAATGTACTAGAAGCAACCACTGTCCTACTTGAGGGACCAACTGATAATCATCTAGAATCATTAATTACCAGCCATTCAAATGGTCCAATCAATGAAGTTACCAGTGAAAGTAACACTATTCCACTGACTTTTCCACTGACTTTGATTTCTGCTTGTAAACAAAACCCTGAAGTAATTTTATCTTCTGAAAATGTCACTGTGGCTGAAGAACAGGACCAGTTCTTTCTGATGAAAACAAAGTCTATACCCAGCAATATATCTCCTGAAGGACCATCTGCAAAGACTGAATACAACGGATTTAATCTTCTATCTCATACAAAACACGAGCCAGTTATCTATCCTGAAGTAAACAGCATTTCAGGAGTCTCAAAAGATAGTTGTGTTGTTACAGTGTCCACTCGTTGCTCAGAAGCATTGGTGGACCATGTTGACCATGTTAAGGAGGCAGTGAAGACTGTGAAAGCAAGCAAAGTAAATCTGGTAGCTAAATTTCAGCAGGTGGTGGAGTTAAATAATGTTGCCCATCTTGACACTGAGGCAGCAAATCAATTTCAAATGAAGAATGAACATTCATTTCATTCAGATGGTGCTGAAAATGATTCTAGTCCACTTAAAAAACTAGCATACCAGGAATGTGCTGGAGAAAAACATGAATTCAGCACACAAGAACAACTGCATGTTGGACAGAACACAAATAGTTTAAATGAAGCAAAAGATAAAATCATGGACCTCGAAAACCATAATTGTTTGGGAAAACCACATGAAGAGCCCACAGTTTCTAAATCTGGCCAGGCTCTAGCCATCGGTGCTTCAGTGCTACAGAGAGACAATCAAACACAAATCATCCAAAGTGCCATTATGAATGAAAAGCCCTCTAACTGTTTACAAAAGGAAGACGAATCACTGTGTAAAAAGGACCATATGCAGAATAAAAGGGAAATTCAGGAACAGTGTGTGAATGTTCAAAAAGAAAGGAAGAATTCAAACCAACTGCAATCTCATGACGCATATATCATTTCTAAGTCTGTACAAAAACCAGAGCAGAGAGACATGACAGAGTCTTGTAAATCAAAGCTTAATTTGTCACCATCTAGGTCATTAAATGCAAAGGAACATCAGGGTGTTATTAATTTTACTGATGCAACTAATGGAGAAAAACAACATACAACAATAAATGGTTCAAGACTTGTATTTTCTAGGACTAAGGAAGAAGGACAGAAAGTAAAGCCGAAGAGATACAGAAAAGCTCATTTTACAGCCCCTCTAAGTTCATCTACTGACTCAACACCTGATTCATCCTTAGATGAGACAGCTAAATCCAGAGTACATAAGTGTGGTATTGCCACTCCAAACATACCTAGCACTCCTGCTCATGTAAGAGCAAAGTCAGAAACTAGAAATAGCTCATCTGATGAATCAAGTACATCTCTGTCTTTACAAATGAATGCAGGATCACTCGAATCAAATTCCAATCATAATCAGTGTTATGGGCCTGGCTCGAAAAATCCATACCCTTACGTCAGAGATGTTACCACTGTTGAAGCAGAGGAAGTGAGGCATCTTACTCCAAAGCTATTTAAAATGTTTAGTCTATCAAAGGATGATGAAATGATTCATTCAACCAGATATAATTCTGCTCAACACATATCACATGAAAATAACAATGAAAGAGCAAATTCATTGGAGAATGATTCCCTCCAAAATAGAGAACCTATTCTACATTTTGGTTCAAGTGACATCAACCCCTTTGTTTATACAAGAAAAAAGGACCGGTTACTTACAGCTGAATCAAAAAATCAGGCATTTGGAAGTGCAGTCAATATATCCAGCCAGTTTACCTCGCTTGAAAGTTCTAGGAATGGTATTGCAAGATGCTGCAGTATGGACAATGGGTTAAATGTCCAAAATTCTCCTTTTAGTTCTCATTTGAGCACTTATGCAGTCCAAAAGGGGCTTTCTAGCACGTTGAGTAGTGCTGAAGGTTCCAAAGAACATTTTTCTACAGAAGCCAAGCTGAGGGAATCCTTTCATACTTCAGTTGCTTGTAACAATAAGGTATTAACAGCTTCAGGCAGTGACTCTTGCAATGATACCTTTGATCTAGCCAGTAGCTCAGGCCAGGTAGATGAAATAATGCTGGTCTACTCTTCTGAACATGAAAATCAGGAAATTAAACAGGATTCAAGAAAATGTGACCATGGTACCCAGACAGTCAAGGTTTATGAGGACGTGGAGAAGAAATGCAAACACAAGCGGAGCAGTACACAAGTTCTTGTGCCTAGACAGGCACAAGGAACATCGACCGCATGGACAAGTCTACAGAATATGTCTGAACATCTTTCTGAGTTGATTGTCAACACTTCAGATCTTCTGGGGAACATTCAGTGTATGAGAACAGGGGAAAGTTCTATGAAAAAAGTTTCAAAGATACGGTCTGACAAATATGATAAGAGTGATAGCTCCACTCAGACTGCCACAGATGTTGGGATCCAAACTGAGGGCAGTGCACTGCTAATAAAACAGAACAAAGTTCTCCAGCGAACCTCTCCTGTAAAGAACCCCAAATCTCATGAGGTCAATGTGATCGTCAAAGTTATCGGCTCTGAAGTTTGCAATGTACCTAAGCAAGAATGTGCCACCAAATCTATTAGAGATGAAGATGAAAGCAGACAGAGCTTTGAAACTATTAAAAGTATGCCTGACTTGCGTCCTGGAGGCTCCCCTTCATCTGAGCAGTTTTGTAGAACGTTAGACACTGTAAAAAATCTCTCCTTAGAAACTGTTGGACCAAATCAGTACCGTTACAATCCTGTCACAGTAGATCATAAAGCTTCCGAAACGTTTGGTGTTTGTGCACAGAGAAAATGCACTTCTCAAGTGTTAGCAAAGGACAATCAAATACATATGAAGCCAAATAATTACCCTGATAAAAGGGTGCTGCTTATAGATCGTGCCTCTTCACCTATTCTCACTGTGGATGTGACACGATTACAAAAAAGGAAAATCAAATCTGGTACAATCCACAGTCCCACTGAGATTCTCTCAAAAACCACCAGAAATCCACCTGAAAACAAATCAGTGTCTTCTATGTCGTTTGAGAACCTAAGAAGCCACAGTTGTGTAAATGCAGGTTCACCAGATGCATACTCCACAGAAGCCTCACCTAGCATATATGTACAAAACGGAAGAAAGAAACCCTCGCAAAGTAGCAAAGTACCAAGTCAAGAAATGTTGTGCAGTCCCCTGTCTCATAGTCATTCTTCTGCTGTTAAACACAGGCAACCTGTAGACTTGAGCCATAACACATTATCATCAACACCTATTAATCATAGCCGCAGAAGCAGCATGCAGGAATATAAACACAGAGTCTACAAAGAAATGAGCTGCTGGAGTGATCTGAGCAAGGACACTTTCCAGTATCAAGAAGAAGACAGCATGTCTTTGGCTCTGAGTGACTGCAATACAGAAGTCCTGGTCAGCATCAACCCACTAGCTGAAATCAGCCCACCCCAAGAGGACTATTGGATTCCTGAAAACCTGCCAATGCACAACAAGTTCACCAACTGGTCAGGCATCAGTCAACAGCCACCAGACAGGCTCACTAATCAAAACAATTCAACTGTGGGAAAATCCCCAGATATTAACAGACATAGTCTCCACCTACATTCAGCAGAGTCTGAGAGTCTTGGGTATAGATACAAACCAGATCTCCCGGAATCAATCCATAGACGGACCAGAGAAATCGAGAGATTGAGGAAGGAACGGGAACAGGTTCTTGCTTCGATGCAATTAGATTTGAGTCCTCATCCGCTCAGTGTTGAGCTCAAAGAGGCCAAGTTGCACTATGGCTTGGGGAAGACAGACACACTGCTGACGATGCTGAAGTCCAGTGCCAGAACAGAGTCTACCATCTCTACCAAACAGCAGCTGTATGACCGGTGAGTGTTTTATGCTTGTAAACTGATTTCTAAATATAAAGTGATAACATGCTATGTTAGATTCAATACCTGTATAACTAATAACAGCATCTCCCAAAGTGTGTTATTTCTCATATACCACTTCCATTTGTAACTCTGACCATTTCTGATTGTGTTAAAGAACAACATGTTGTATGTTTTGTCAGCTTATAGTTATTTTTTAAAAAACAAGTTATTTCCAGTTATACCTTATGTTACGTTAAGTTCCGTCTATTTCTTTTGAGGTAAATAAGACCATAATTAAACTTATCATGTTACTAAGAAAGCCTTACAAAGCTTTATAAAGCAAATATATTTGAAACATATAGCTCTTTCTAAAAAATGATTAAAAAAAAAAACATTTCTTAACAGCAAATTTCACCATATTAACAATTACAACAATTATACACATTTATTTTAATCTTTTTAAAAGTACAAGTGCATTAAGCCTGTAATTTACCCTGTAGGTAACCTACTGTCTGAGCTGTGTGCTATTGTAGAACATTAATCAACACCAGTCAGAGAATTCAGCAGGGCTATGGCATTATTAGAATATTGCCATATTATCATCCTTCAGGCATAGGAGGAGTATCGATGGTTTGAGGAGGGAGAGAGAAGATCGTCTTCAAACGTCCCGCCGAGCTCGAAGTCTCAGCCCCAGCAAGCATCCAAACTCAACAATTAACATGACAGAACAATCTCAAAGAGCTGTAGCTCCTCCCAGCCGGCAACGGGAGCATCTGCAACAGCTACGCAAGGAAGTAGTGGAGATGTGCAGGTGAATAACTAAACCAGTCTCCTATCTGTCTGTCTGTCTGTCTCGTACTCTTTTTCTCAATATAGAATTTTATTACTTATCTTAAATGAATCCAAATGACCTTTCCCAATAGGGTTCCCAATCCACCAAGAAGAGAGGGTCAGTATCCCACTGATATTGAACTCCTTCTGCGTGACTACAGTCGTGCACGTGAGGAAGCGAAGACGGAGATTGCCAAAGCGCGAGTGCGGCTACGTGAGAGGACAGAGCAGGAGAAGCGGAGATTAGAGCAGCAGGCTCTCTCACATTCTGTAAAGGTGAGTTAAAAATGCAACATGCAGACAATCCGCTGCCAGTTTTAATGAGATTTGGGAACGTATATACCGCAATATGGAGTTATTTTATGTTCCTTCTCATCACTTGTGTAGGATCATCTGAAGCTGTGTACACGTGTCAGTAACAGCACCTTGTGCACGGGTTCCAACCTGAGTCTCTCCTCAGGACCTACTTCTGGCTACAATAGCGGTAATGCAGCTCTACTGAAAGATGGTACATCACCATCTATACAGGTAAGGAAAAAATATGCAAAATTTATGTTTTTTTTATAGATGATTAGCAAGAAGGCTTAAAAAACCTGCTTTTATCAATAGCTATATAACAATAGATGCTAAGACTATAATACTGAGATACCATGTGTGGCATGCTGTTCACAGTGAATACAAATTGGAACTAGACAATTGTCATAGTTTTATTCCGAGTTTTGTGTTTATCTGATAAAAGATTGAGCTATAAGCAGAAAATAACATCATCAGTTGCTATGACTCCATCAAATGCATTTTAGGGGTTACAGAATATTTGTAATCCTCTATTCCACAGGTCACTGGAGTCTCAGGTAGGGAGTTAAAAGTTAGGTCTCGACCCCCCATGATCCCTTCACAAAGTTTACAGGCTCCTCGTGCATGGCTTTCAGCTCAGGGTAAGTGACCATTTTTTAAGATGGACTCATCCTAATAATGAAAACAAAAAATATTTTAAAACCAATAATCCTCATTAGATATTCGTCTGGAGAGCTCCTCCTCTGGATATGAACTTCACTCCTCCTCTCCATCATCTCCTCCTGGACGACAGCGTACCTGTTCCTTCAGCTCTCATTTATCCGTTTCTATTCCGTACCAGGACATTGCAGACTGTACACTCACAAGTGCAATATCAGAGGTACTGTAAGGCACATAGTTTTCACCATGTCTGTTTATACATTTTGGGAGACTGGTGTTTGACTAGCGTTTGTGATAACAGGTCCATTTAGCCTCTGGAGGAGACGTAAGGAATCTGCTGGCAGGGAAAGCGGAAGCTGGCTGGAGGTTGGTATTGTGAAGTGAAAACCAGATTGTAGTATGTTTGGTAAAAATATTACACTGAATCTACACAACTCACATTCTTCCAGACACCAGGGCTTAGAGAACCAAGTTCAGACCTTTTATCGGCCCTCCTCCAGACCCTCTTCTCATGGGTTTTTGGGTGCCATGGAGCTGGAGAGACCCTTAGCTAGTCTGTGGAGTTTAATTCGAGATCACTCCAAAGCTCATCTCTACAACAAATCTCTAAAGTCCACATGGACACGATTGCTAGATGACACTACACAACTAGGTGACTGTATTTTTATATTAAGTTTTTTATTCATTATTCAAAATGATGTTATATCACATTTAGATATTTATTTACAAGATGATTATAGCTCATTTTGTTATTTTCACCAGTCTACCTGCTGACTGATCCATCCAACTGTCACATGAAGCAGCCACGGGATTTTTGTTGCCTTAGCATTGAGTCCAAGCAGGTTTGTCTTTCAGCTGATTTCTTATCCGCTTAAAGCACTGAATAATACAGGTTTAAAAAAAACAGAAAGTGCTCAAATATTATTACTCAGAAGGTGTAGATTAATGTCCTGAAACAGCACGACTCAGACAGTAATGCCGACTGCAAAGCAAACCACTGAGTTATATTTATGTGCTTATTCTAATCTTTTCTTTTCTAATGCTTATTCTAATCTTTTGTAATCAAATTCTAAACTTATAATTTGACAATTCTGGAAAGAGTCTTGAGTGTCAGTGCTATGTAACAATTGGAGGTAAAACTTTCGTTTTTTTGACATCGAAAAATCTTTAGAACTTCCGACTGTGGTTTCTTAAAAATATGAAAGTTCCATTTGTGTGGATAAAATGTCAGATGATCATAAAATATACGATTGCTGTGGTGTGTATGATTAGTGGAATAAAACTAAGCACTGATTATTTACCTATAAGAGCATGCCTTGTTTTTTTATGCCTTATTTGACTTTCTACTCGCCTGTTATGTGCTTTATAATTTAGCAAAGTTCATTATATTAAGGGTTAATAAGAGGAAAACTCTAGTTAATTATGTTAAAGTTGTAGTAAGACAGGGAGTGTGGAAAAGAGGTGAAGAGGCGAATAGAGTAGGGTTGGAGTGGATGGAGAAAAGTTTGAGGAGTGTCGTGTGACTGAAGAGTGTCAGTAAGAATCAAAGGAAAGGTGTACAAGACAGTAGTGAGAGCAGCTCTGCTGTATGGGTTAGAGTCTGTAGCAGGGAGGACAAGACATGAGGCAGAGATGGAGGTAGCAGAAACAAGATGATGAGGTTGTCTCTAGGAGTGACTGGGATTGACAGGATTAGGAACGAGCACATCAAAGGGACAGCTCAGGTTGGCTGTTTTGGGGACAAGGACAAAGAGGCTAGATTGCGATGGTTTGGACATGTCCAACGGAGGGAGATGGTTATATTGGTAGAAGGATGCTGGAGATGGAGCTGCCAGGTAAGAGGTCAAGAGAAAGGCTAAAGAAGAGATATATGGATGTGTTGAAAGAGGACATGAAGGTAATTGGTGCGAGAGTAGAGGATGCCGAGGATAGAGTTAGGTGGAAACAGATGATTTACTGTGGCAGCCCTTAACGGGAAAAGCCGAAAGTAGAAGTAGAAGAAGTATGAGAGGAAAATTATTGTTGAATGTTTGTAAAAATCTTTTATCTCACCCTGCCTTTTTCTCACTTTCTCTCTTTCTGTATGTTTGCTTGCTGTCCATCAGGATGATATGTGGGTGTTGGCTATGCAGTCTGTATTTGAAGAGTCTCTCCCTCGCCCAAGTGTGGACACTGTACGTGGAGAGATGTTTCCTAGTGCATGGATTCTTCAGCACAGCCATAGGCAGGGTCGAGAGATTGTCACAGTTATATATCTACTACAGGTAACCTTTCTATCCTCATCCTTTACAACTGAAGATATTTAAATCTACTCAACTAGTTTAAACACACTGGTTTTACAGTAAACATCACATCTCCCTCTACAGGTTGATTTGGGAACTCCAACTCTGCCTCAGAGACTGGTGAATGAAGTAGCCAGGAAGCAAGCAGCTGTAATTGCAGACCTTGACTCTTTTCTGTGCTTGTGACAAACCCTATTACTAATAAGCACTTAATTAACACTTATTTTCTTCTAACATTTGCACCTCATTACTTTTTCCTGTTCTATTTTGGTTCTCCTTAGACCACTCATGGTTAGTTTATTTATAGAACTTGTGAATTTATATGCATTTTTTTTTTGCCAAAGACTGGACAAAGAATTGATGTAGAAATATTTAAGATTTGTCCCCATTACTTATAAGCTCTATTTGTAAAAGTACTTGATATTAGATTGCTAGATGTATATATCACTACATAGGATAATGCAAATCAATTCAGTATTTTTAACGGATGTAGCAGATTTTTTTGTGAACGTCCAAATCTAAGCTGATATATTTGAAACTTGAAGTTGCAAAGACATCTTGATTGAGCATGTCAGAATGTATAATATGCAGCACACTGCTCCTGCATTGACATGCACAACATATATCTTTACTTCTACCCAAAGGTAGAGCACGCAGTTACATTTCTGCACTACACTAGACTAAAAGTCATATAACGCTGAGTTAAGGAAAGTCTTGCCACTTTTAACTGACTATTGCCACTTGGTGGCATTTGCAGTATTTTTTTTTATTATTTTTTTTAAGAAATATGCAATGTTTTGTCATAAGCTTTCTTAAATGATTTTCTAATATGTACAAACTTCATCACACTCACTGTCTTAGCAAACACTATTGTTTAATCGTACAATAGATCTACTCACAATAGCAAAAACTCTTTACTCAAAGGTTGGACCAATAGGACTGTTTATGAATTGAGTGATGCAATCATCTTTTAGCATGGATATATATAAAATATATATGTATTTTGTTTATGAAAAAAAAAATCTGAAAAAAAACATATCTGACAGGTCTGTATTACATGGCCATACTGCACATTATTTCACTCTAGAACCAAATGCTGAATTATACAGTATGAGTAGCATAAAATACAGCCATCACCACACACCACACCGTCTTTATTCTAAACATTAGAACATCAAGGACTTGAAAAAGTTGCTGAGTGGTACTGATACCTGGAGACCAACACTGAGAGAAATGACACTTATACACTTTTGTGGTCAAGGTTATTTAGATCAGGATTTTCTGAAGCACTGTAGATTTATAGAATGTTTCTATTAAATGTCCTAAATGAGGGACACGAATTTATTTTTGAAAGAGGAATAACAGACATGCTTATGAAGGAAGTTTCTTTTTTCTCTTTAACATTTTTATTTTATATACCAGATACCTGACAGAACAAATATTGCCATGTGTAATCACTCATATTTAAATGTAAATCTATTTTGTTCAATTTTTTTGGCTTTAAATAATTGCATATTTATGTTTTTATACTTTTGTTAAATATAAAGGTTCATTTTCCAAACAATTTGCCTTTTTTCTTCTTATTTTCTACTCAATCTTCCAATTCACACTCACCTGTCAGCTCTCTTCTATTATATGACAGCTTCCAGCAGGGGATGGTGAAGGGTAACATGCGCTTCAAAAAGCCAAGTTAAGCCAACCATGTTAACACTATTTACATGACCTGTTGGCATTTTTAGATTGATCTCCAGTACTAGTGATGAGGACAACATCTCATTAAAAGACAGATAAAGCAAAGGACATAGTGTGTCTCCTAACATGCTAGATTGTATATAAAATAATAAAATAGTTATGATAAATGGTTGTTTGTTATTACTTTGATTTGTTTTAACAGACTCCATCATAAATAATGAGATTTGGGAAAAGTCATAAAACTAATATATATAAAAGCCCAAAATGTGAGCTAATCACCTCCAGAACTGACTGATCTCTGCAATAAATGTTTCAACTGAATTGAAACATTCATGTCTGATGTGCACACATCTGGCATCACAGAGATGAGCTACATAGTTATGCTCAAACTAATCAGGAAGGCCAGCTCAGTCCTGGGGATTCCTCTGGACACTGTACAGGAGGTGGGAGAAAGGAGGATGGTAGCAAAACTATCATTGCTGGAGAACGACTCTCACCCCCTGTATGAAACGATTTAATCTCTGAGTAGCTCCTTCAGTGACAGACTGTTACATCCTAAGTACAGACGCTCTTTTCTCACTGCTGCTATTAGACTTTACAATCGAAGCTGCTCCCAGTGAACCAGTCACCATAATACACACTGTTATTACTGTTTAACTGCAATAATAATACGATAAAGTATTTTAAACATGTACAATATCAGAAATTTTGAAAAATGTGCAATATAACCTGTGTGCAATATGTCTTCAGTGTAACCACTACTCTTTTTATACATTTTGTGTTGTATATACTGTATATTATATTAGGTCCCTATTCTTTTTAGATATTTTGCTGCTGTAACAGAGAAATTTCCCCAATGTGGGACGAATAAAGGTACTGTATATCTTATAAAACAATTACTACTGCCATTTAATGTTTACTATCTGATACATGATACAGCTGTAGTTAAAACTGCCAGGAAGGATATTTGTGTGTGTGTGTGTGTGTGTGAGAGAGAGAGAGAGAGAGAGAGAGAGAGAGCGCGTGCGTGCGTGTGTGTGAGTGCGTGCGTGCGTGTGTGTGATTTCAAATTCTAATTACAAAATGCAAACAAAAAAGCAAAAGAAATAATGAACAAAACACCCAATTTCATATATCTGCATGTTTCTGACCTTTAGTTGGTGTTCATGGTTCATGCTGAAACAATAAAGTCTGGAAATATTGCTTAAAACTAAGATAATTGACACAACCTGCAATGTAAAGTTTATACCAAAAGTAAACTGAAATACAATAATATAATGATGAAATACTTTAATTATTGTATAAAAACCTCAGGTGTGAAAGACTGCCAGTGACTACTGAATATTATAGCAGGGAAAGCGAACACTAAGGAATAAGAAAACACAGGAATAAGAAATGAATATTATATGATCAACTAATTAAAATATTGGAATGATATATGATTGTGTCATTAGCACAGGGCTCGTGCTCCAGACATTCCTGGTTCAGGTGACTGTGAGCATGCAGTGTGTCTGTAAAGGCGGGACGCTGTATGGGTGGCAGTGAGCAGCTCCATTCTCAGTGCATGTGCCATTTAAAGGCACTGGGGCTCAGCAGGAATGTGCGTCCTGCGCTGTGCGCTGCGAGCCGCTTTATTTTTAACCGTTAGGGCGGAGCGCGAGCGCGGAGCTGCACTCAGTCCCCATGCCGCTGTCCCCGGCCTCAGCGCCTCACCTCGGATTATAACACACAACTAACACATTAATGCAACTGCACACTCAAGAGAAAAGTGACCATTAATATCGCAAATTCTCTATTGGTAAGTTATATTTTTATTACTAAATAAAATATGATACATTTTAATTCATATCATGTAATTGTATTATTATTATTATTATTATTATTATTATTATTATTATTATTATTATATTACATTATATTAATTAAAATTCCTCGTTTCTTTCTTTTTTAAAAGAATGAATATCTACTTTATACAAAATTATACTATATATACTAAATTGTGAAATTTTGTATAAAGTAGATATTCATATGGTGTGTTGAAGTGCGTTGAAGTGGCTATAATTATTTTATGCTTTTTTTTTTACCCCACTATTTACTATTTATAATAACTTTATTATATGTTAATGATATGTATTGTTGCACCTTCATAATCACTAACAGTCTGAATGTTGGAGAAGCTGAAAGCTGTAAAATGTGCACTAAAGGCCAGGAGCTGAAGTTGAAGTGTAAAAACTTTTTCCTCACTATGCTCATAGTTGTTACTTGTTGTCTGACAAAAGTTTCATTTGTCCATTTAATGTTTTTTTGTCTCCACTTTAGTGTATACAGTATTTTCTAGTAGGAAAGTGTACAGTGTAACAGCATCAGGGCAAAAATAACATGCTCTTAGCTCTCTCACTCTCTCACTCACACACACACACACACACACACACACACACACACACACACACACACACACACACACACACACACACACACACACACACACACACATTCTCTGTCTATTAAATAAACAGTGTGGCTTCACAATATCAGTGAAAGTAAAAACAGCCCTGTTTTATCACTAAGCTTTGCAATAACAATGATATTTGTTCAGCTCTAGTCCTAACCTTATAAGGTAGTGTTACAGTAGAAGTTTAAATCTACAGCGAATTACATTAACAACCTAGTGACTGCTGTTTTGTGATATTCCAGTAATAGTCCAACATCGATTGGTTCCATTTCAGTTCTACTACTGTAGCTTTCAGTTGTTGTTACAACACACACTGTGCACTGTTAACCCCCTTGACTTCTCAGAATCACTCATTTATTCATAGCAAAACTACTATAATATCATTCTTTAACTAACTATGGTGAAATTAATAAAAACACATGTAGCTCCTGACCCAGTCATGGAAACATTAGGGATAAATTTGAAATAAAATCATGTATGTTTGATTTGTTTTATCTGCCATGTACTTGATATCATTTCTGATTGTGACTTACTGTAGTGGCTATTACAGCACTGTTTAGTAAACAAGCTTCCTGGATGAATGTTTTCATTACTAACTTCATGGAAATAACTTTGACCAACATTATCTGCGTGGCATCAGAAACAGAGCACACATTGGCAGTTTGTAGTTCTTCATACCACAGCACACGAGGGCATCCAAACCACGCCTGTCTCTAGTTTCGCTACTTCATCATCATGCACGTCAGAAATATTCCACTACACTGTCCTGTCTCATAGCTACTGTACAACAGCTCACTTGGCAAGATAGAAATATCAGCCTGCTCCTCACACATGTTTAATTTGTTGAACTACTAACTAAATATATATATTTAGTTTCTTTGACATTTTTATTTGAGTTCATTAGACTGTGTCCTATCCAGATAGCAGGAGCTATGTCACATGCCGTATGTTAGAGCAGAAATGTAAGTACAGTTGACGAGAGCAGGCTGATGGAGCAGGAGTAAACCCTGTAAGCTGTGATAAGTGGATTCCCGCTGAGGGAGGGCACGTCATTCTCTGATAACATCCTCTCTGCAACCTCCTGATACAGAGAACAGAATGACAAAAGCACTCCTCCTCCACCAGAGCCTCTTCTCTGACCCTGTTATTCCACTTACTTCTTCAATTCATCTATTATACGATAGCTACATGATAATTATTTCATGATACAGCAGGGATATCATCAGTCGAAGAGATAACTTTGCCGTGTTTTCTAATGCTCATATGATTATGATTTATAAAATAAGGGTGCAGCCTTTATAAAGTGCAGCATGCCCCAGAAGTATCTATACATAGAACACTCTTTAGCAAAATTAAACATTATTTATAAAATATTATCTGTATGATTGTAATATGCCTAAATTTCTGTCTTAAAATCTGTATGAAAAAAAAATTAAACCAAGTAAATTAAATTAACTTCCCTGTGTAAGGAGACTTTTAGGAAACCCTGTAGTTTTTTAAGTTAGCCAATAGGATATGTAATTTTTTTTTATGTTTAAAATATATAAATAATAGATATACTGTTCAAAGTTAGACTCTGAATAGCGGTTTGATTAACGATTACAGCGATGAACACAGTTAGTGTTTCTGTGTTTAGTTTTCCATCCTCATAAAATCTTGACAAATGTCTGATTATTGAATCAACCAGTTTCTGTAACACTTGTGGTGGAAGTTTCAGCCCACAAAATTGTGAGCATCAACAATCTGCTAATTACATCTTTGACTCATCTTATAGATCTTATAGGGCTCTGGGAGGCAACTGTAACTGTAAGGAACTTACATTGTCTCTTTTGCAGTATTCTTTTAAAAGATGGCTGGTATGCGTTGCATCATTATCTTAAAAAATTTGTTCGCTGATTTGATAATTTCTCTGTACACTTCTGTACAGTTCTTGATGCCACCAATGAACACAAGCTCACCAACATCACTCTAGGAAAAGCAGCCCTAGACTTTGACATTTCACCTGAGAGTAGAGTGCTTTATTAATCCCCAAGGGGAAATATGGTGTCACATACACAAGAGCAACAGGGAGAACTAAGACTTAAACATAAGATCAGTCAAAGACTGTACAATAAACTCGCAAATTTTTTTTTAAAGTAAGGAAGAGTGAATATAGATGTACACAACTCTCCAAGTTATTTACGGTATGAGATTTCTGTATGAAAATTTATTCAAGGTTGGCAGGTTTAAAAATGTACAATGATCATAATGAAAATCACAAAGAAAGTGTCAGTGTGTGTGTTTAAGGATGCGCAGTGACACTGTGTAAAGAATTGTAGTGCAGAATCAATAGACATGTCTACAGTATCTCCAATAAATCTTAAAATAGGTTCTCCAGGAGCTGCTGTCTTCTTCTGCATGAGCTTTTGTGAATGTTATCCTTGCTTTTTTATTCTTGAGGATGATAAATTGTTCTAGTTTTGAATATTTTGTTCTCTGGCTGTATCTGATAAATCTCACAGACAAAGACTGATGTTTGTAGCAATCTTTTATTTTGTTTCTTCTCCCCCTTTTCTTGATTTTGATCAGAAGTATCCTACCCGTGGTATCCTGGAGGTCTTTCTGGTGTCTTCTGTTCATTTGAACATTTTTTCTGATCCATTCTTTTTTTGTACAAAGAAATAATCATAGACCTTTTATTTTCCACTTAGCCATTTTTGCAGTTACTTTTTTGAGTAGTTATTTACCTTTAATTTCATACAGATGCCCCTAACAGTGTAACCACATTAACTGAATACGTTTTGTTGTCCAAATACTTTTTTAGAAATTTAAACACTTTATTTGTTAGTTTTAATTTGAAATAGTCTATTTTTGGGAAAGGGTTTGCTTTGTTTTTCTTTTTAAATAAATACCACTTGGTTTGACAAGTTGTTTTATGATATGGTGAAATTCATCCATTTGTAAATGTGATGTCTTTGTACTATATGTGGCTCAAAGAGTCTATAATTTGAAGTAACTTTGTTAAAAAAAAATGCTGAATCAAAGCTTTTACACATGGCTGAATCATGAAATAAGCATTCATGAAAATTAACTCATAATAGCACGTAGTATGTGGTGAAGATGGTAGTTGAATTCTGTGTTATTTCACTTGGAGGGGTTGCCCAGCCCCTGTGTTGGATGATAAGAGTAGGAAAAAGCAGCATGCCACTGGCAGATAGAGCTATCTCAGCCACATACTTTCAGCCATCACGCCACAGAGGTACATTCACGTACTCTGAAACTGCTGGCCTTTTTCCAAATGTGAATGTTTAATGATGATGGTGTCTTAAATAATAAATAGTTTGTATATTCTTCCAATAAACATGAGTTTAATGGTAGCAAATCAAGATTAGACCATGCACAATAATCTTTAGAATGAAGAACATGTTTCTGGAGTTTAAGCATAAAGTTTGACGCAGGTTGGCAGAAAAATTAATCGGTTTCTTCTGTCTTTACAGATCAACTATTATCCCCACTCCACTTTGCTCTGAGGTTTCCTGGCTCTCCCGCCCCGCCTCCAGCAGCTATGACCTCCACTACGGACTATGACAATGCTGATATCACACAGCAGTACAGCCGCATCAACACACGCTTCGAGCTGTCTGATGAGGACCTGGACAATGACAACAGCACAGCTCGGCTTTTTGAGCGTTCACGCATCAAAGCTCTTGCAGGTGATGTTTCTATGATATGATCTTAATATTATATGACATGACCTATGATATGACCTCCACATCCAGAAAGGCTAAGTTTAAGACCAGCCGGAACCCCAGCAACCAAACCCATTCTCCAAATTCTTGTTTCCTCCCCCTTCACCTCTCCAGCCAGCTATCTCAGATCGCTCTTAAATGCCCAGCGTTGTTTAGTGTGATGAAGCTGGACAGCTGCCCTGCTTGTCCATGTCCAAGGCTCGAAGCAATGAGAACATGCCATTGCTGCAACACCTGTGGCATTGCCGCTCTGAACCAGGAGCCTTAAAATAGCCTGTGCAAGGGCAGAGCACTAGTCTCCCAGTCCACACACTCATACACACTCCAACATACACACACAGATTCAGGACAGGAGGAATAATTTTAATTATTATAGTAATTAAAAGTAATTAAACTTATAGTTAGATCATACAGTTCTTTTAGGTATTCCCAAAATATTTTCAAAATATTCATAATTAATATACAGGTTAAAAAGTCATATTTTTGTCATATATTATTACATACATCTTCACAAACTGCTTCATCCCGGGTTTGGGTCTTGGTGGAGTTGAAGCCTGAATGGGACTCATTATTTAAATTATTTAAACTTTTAATTGTAATTATTTTATAAACAATTTAAATTATTTTAAATATTCTAATTATTCAAATTTGTCCTTAAAACCTTCTTAAACCCCCCCCCCCCCCCCCCCCCGGGCCTCTGTGTACATGAACACTAAGTTTGAGCATTATTTTCTGATTTTTTTTTTAAAAATATATTTTTCTTATTATCAGAGGAAATCTAGGTGAATCTTTACCCCTCACTCTTAATGCAAAACTATGCCTTTGCATGTGCACAAAAATATTGATCTATTCGATTTAAATGTCTTTGAATTTGTGGGATTTATTCTCAGATCTTGAGACATCTTAACAGGGCTGTTATTCTCGGATGTACATGTAGAATAGTGTAGCTTAGCTGTTTTGTGTTGTTGTGAGGCCTCTCAAGCCTGTGTCTTTAAGGTGCAGACATGCTGCTGCAGTTGCGAGCTGGTGTCATATGTTCAGCATGTGCACTGATCTTTATTTAATGCAATTAGAGTTTCCCGTCAAAGAGCAAGCAGACAGACTGAGAGTGAGGGGATTGTTCTTTAGTGCTTGTGATCTACCAGCTTTCATAACAAGCTAACAAAATGACTATTGTACATTTTATATGTAAGTTTACATAACAGTTGTAAATATCTATAAAAAATACTGTAAATATATATGTTTGGGATCAGTTATTGCTTCCTGTATGCTTCCATTCTGTTTTCATCACTTGTGATCTCAGACATAGTTCCTGCAAATATACACTTCCTGTCTGTTTATTTGTTTTGAGAATCTTGCATTAATGAATACTTCGTCACTAAATACTTCCCATATGATGACATCATGTGTTTGTGCAAAGGAGGAACTGAGCAAGTATAAACTATATGCATGAGTTGGCTGCTGGAGAAGCTGCTCCTTGCACTAGCTGAGAGTAAAAAAACAGGGAGGGAGATAGGGAGGGAGGGAGAATGGGAGAGGAGGAGGAGGAGGATTTGAAGACAGAAGACAGGAAGCGATAGACTTTGCATCTGAAAGGATGGCTTGCAGAGGTGTGTGCAATGCTAGCTGATGATGAGCAGCCCTTGTATGTGTCGCACCATGCCTGTGAGCCAGAGCCAGTTGCCAGAGGTAAAGCTCAGCCTAAAGACCAGCAGAGAGGTCACATCAATCCGGTCCAGTGCCTACTCCACAGGAAAAGAACTCCCCATTCGAGTCAGCACTCAAATAACCAGAAGCCGGAGCACGCCACCTGTGTCCAGAGTTCAGTGTAGCGAGAACAAGGCAGCACCCAGGACTAACGGACACACCAAGCATGAACCCAAGAATTTGCCTGAGAGGAAAAGCAGTATACGGGGCATTCCACCAACACAAGCCACCTTAACGGTCTCTGCTTCTTCCTCCTCTTTGTCTACTTCTTCCTCATCTTCATATACTTCAAGACTATCCAGACCCTCTCCACCACAAAAACCTTCTTCGTCCTTGTCATCGTCTTCGCAGAGTATGAAACGAACCCGCTGGCTAAGTCACAGCACCTCAAACATCTGTTTCAACTCCATCTTAGACGGGAGGTTCAGACAGCTTCAAGGTAAAGTTCTCCTTTGGCTGCATCCTCTGCTCTCTGCCTCCCTGAGAAGAAGGGTGCCATCCCCTGCCATCTCCAGCCTCTTTCTGTGCCTTTTAACATTTGTTGGTTAGGTGAGTTTGGTTGTGGTGGTTTTTGTGGAGGGCAGAAAGTATCGGTAGGCTTGGTAAGTGCTTGTTTACATTACTGCATTTACATTAAATATTTAATTTAGTGGAAGTAGAAAAGCATCCTGGTGTAGTGATGGTGCTTTAGAAAACAATGTATTCATACATTGTTTTAATAAAAATCCAGAAAATACTCTGACAAGTCCAGTACCTTTCCTGACCATACAATTTATTACTCACACCACTGCTGCTTTTTTTTTGCCATTTAATTTGCCATTCTAATGCTGTGAGCTTACCACAGCTTGTAGAAATTTATTGACGAGTCATTTGTGTATTTTATATGGTACATTTTTGCACTGAATTTAACACAATAATATGACATATAATATCATCAAACAGGAATTGACAGATTATTTACTGAAGTGAAAATACAAATACTCATCTGAATAAATATATTCAGTCTCATAAATGTTGAAGTACAGCCCCTTGGCTATTCTACAGTTCTTGACTCATGTTAAAGTAGAAAAGTATAAATTTGAAATCTAATTAAAGTATTAAAGTAGGAGTAAACAAAAGAAAAGGATGTCAGCTTCAAAACAGACACATCTTTTAGTACTGTGTTAATTTAGCTAATTATATTCTTTACCTCAGTTCTTCAAGGAACCCAAAGACAGTGTGAAAATATCAGCTCTATTTTAAGCAGCAGCTTTATTCCTGAATATCTATCATGTAATATCTAATATGTTATCTACAGTACTATGATAACTCTAATGTACAAACTAGCTGAGTGCTAATAGCTAACTGTCACAATAAAATTTTTTGGCTTGATAAATACAATTACATAACAGCAGATTACAGTGATAGTGAATAGGACTAATTCTTACTGTCAGATATGTTGCAGTTAAAATTCGTTATGAATTTAAATCAACTCCAGGAACTAAATAGTCATTTGTTACTTCCCCCTTATGCTTACTGCATATAAACAAGTCATTGGGGGCAGTTGTGGCCTAATGGTTAGAGAGTCTGACTCGTAACCCGAAGGTTGTGGGTTTGAGTCTCGGGCTGGCCACGACTGAGGTGCCCTTGAGCAAGGCACCGAATCCCCTCCAACTGCTCCCTGGGCGCCGCAGCATAAATGGCTGCCCACTGCTCCGGGTGTGTGTTCCTGGTGTGTGTGTGTTCACTGCTGTGTGTGTGCACTTTGGATGGGTTAAATGCAGAGAACAAATGCAATTCTGAGTATGGGTCACCATACTTAGCCGTATGTCACGTCACTGTATTGTACTTCTTGTACTCGTGCTGCCGAAGAGCACATAAAGCATATTTCTTAGCATTAATCTATGTGTCTGAAAAGAGTGTTGATAAAAAATGTTTATTAAAAAATCTCTAAAAGAACTGAATCCAGTTATGCTGACTTTTAACTAACAATAATTAGCTAGTAGCTAGTATGAGTGTACCTTTTTTAATCCTGAAATGAATTTGTTTATTTGGGGTTTTTTTTTTTTTACTTTATTCTGATGAGCTATTCATGCCAGAGACAGTTTCCTTTTTGAGCTTATTATTAAAGCAGATTGTGTTTCAATTGTCTGTTTTTTTTTTCTACTTCTCTATTCCATCTCTCTCCTTTCACTGATTATTATTTTGAAATGTCAACTATACTGTGACCTGCAATCACCCTGTTGGACCTAATTCCATTTCACTCAGTTAACTACAAGTTAGCATTTAGTGATGGGCACCAGTAAATTTTCTGAATGGCTTTACAGCAAACGCTGACTCTTGTGCAAAACACAGGCTTGCTTGCTACAAGGAAAATCCATCAGTATAAATAATTCATTGGCCTGTCGCTGGAGCTGGAGAGGAGATTTGAGTCCAAGCGATGAGAAGCTGAGCAACATTTAACCTCCCTCTGATGCTGACTTGAGGCCACCTGAGAGAAAGCAGTGTTTAGCAGAGTTTCTCTTCCACCATGCTAGAATCTAACCAGCCAGAATAATACACATGGCAACAGATGTGGGATGATAAAAAAAAAAGGTACAGACGCCATGTTTGCTTGGAGACTGCACATTAAAACTACATTCTAGCACTTTGAATGATATTGACTTTTTTATTCTGGAGGAAACAGCAAATAGAGGTCTAAAATCCCAGTTTATAGAAGGAAAAATGTTTTTTGCACAGACAACTGTGTAGCTACATTAAGTTAGTATCAATTGTCAGGACTTTTCCTGGCTTCAGCCATCAGAGTATTGTTTTGTCGTGGTTTACAGTATGGTGCTCAGGATCCCTTTCTGATTCACTAAAACTATTTATTCAAAACTTTCATTTTCTTATTTTCTTTTTTTGGTGTTGGTTTGTTTTTCTTTTTTTCTGATGGAAGAGTGACATGTGGGTTGAATTCTGCTCCTGCTCTCTTTCTCTGTAGTTATGGAGTAAAAGTGGGTAGGCTGGAGTCTCATGGGACTGAGGAAGTATACGCTTAAAAGCATAGGTTCTTATGTTCTAATGTTTTCCATCCAAATGCTATTTTTCTGCAGTACCATTAGGTGCATTCTCTCTCTCTCTCTCTCTCTCTCTCTCTCTCTCTCTCTCTCTCTCTCTCTCTCTCTCTCTCTCTCTCTCTCTCTCTCAATCTCTCTCTCTCTCTCTCAATCTCTCTCTCTTCTCTCTCCATCTCTCTCTATCTCTTTCTCTCTCTCTCTCTCTCTCTCAATCTCTCTCTCTTCTCTCTCCATCTCTCTCTATCTCTTTCTCTCTCTCTCTCTCGCTCTCTCAATCTCTCTCTCTCTCTTCTCTCTCTCTCTCTCTCTCTCTCTCTCTCTCTCTCTCTCTCTCTCTCTCTCTCCCTCCTCTCTCTCTATCTATCTTATTAATGATGCAGGAGAATTTTAAGATCATATTTGGAAACACTAGGAGAAACATGGAACAAATATATAAATCGTTTGAAATACTGCAAATACTTCATTTGTCACTGAAAGTATTTATGAGCTTTCCAAGCCACTATATCATTTTTGGGTATTGTGTTTTCCTTTTGGTTAGCATTTTATCAGCGTTACAGTTTGGGAAGCCCCTTGTCCACTTATTTCACAATCCAAATACAAATCTATGTGTCACAAGCAAAGTCAAACCTACACCTGCATGCACATTTCTGTTTATCTCTAATCCATATTTCTCAGCACATAGTATCTGTGTGTATTGTTAAGGTCCTAAAGTTATTTGAAAAATGAACATATGGACAAGGAGGAAAAAACAAGTAAGCACTTTTACTCTAGCTTCGTAAGCTTAATTTTTTCTTCTCACTCTGCTCACCAGATGAGCGAGAAGCAGTGCAAAAGAAGACCTTCACAAAATGGGTGAACTCCATCCTGGCTCGAGTCAGCTGCCGTATCTCAGACCTCTATCTAGACCTGCGGGATGGAAGAATGCTCATCAAACTACTCGAGGTTCTGTCAGGTGAAAGGCTGGTGAGTATGTGCTGATCCAGATGTTATGAAGATGATAATCTTCAAACTGTACAAATACACAGTTATATTTCAGCATCCTTTAGACTGTTTCTATATTTTCTAGCCCAGACCTACTAAAGGTCGCATGAGGATTCACTGTTTGGAGAATGTAGACAAGGCCCTGCAGTTTCTCAGGGAGCAGAGGGTTCATTTGGAGAACATGGGCTCACATGATATTGTAGATGGGAATCACCGTCTTATCCTGGGGCTCATTTGGACAATCATTCTTCGCTTCCAGGTGAGATAAATTCTCCAGGTATCAGATTAAAGTTCTGAGAATGAGTAACATGTTACGTAAATAAAAGCAAGAAACAACCAATTCAAACTTTCCTCCACTTATATAGTTAGCCAAGACATCATGTTTTTATTTATCCTTGCTTTTTACTAACACAGAAACACAAATTTTGTATTTTTACTGATGAATAAAATGTTTATTTATTTATTTTTAATCACTACATTTGGCAGCCAGCATATTTTTAGCTCAGCCAGTTCAAACAATATGATCTGCTGCATAATTTTATCCCTCTACATGGGATTAAATGTAGACCAGAGAGAATGTAAGCCGAGGAAAGGAAATAGCTGTCCACTTTTTCTTTGTTTTGGATTTTTCTTTACTGTGTGGATTCTTCAGACTGTCAGAGAGCATTTAAGTGATATAAGTGAAGTTATGTGAAACATTTTGCAAAATATTATTCTAGTAACCAGCTTACACCCATCTGATATCCACCTTTTTTCCCGTTGTACAGATTCAGGACATTGTAGTAGAGGTAGAAAAAACAGACAAGACGGGTAAGCAGGAGACTCGCTCTGCTAAAGATGCCTTGCTGCTTTGGTGTCAAATGAAGACCGCTGGGTAAATTTTATCAGTGCTGGATATCATATATCCTATATCAAAGATATATATATATATATATACAGACGTTAACCTGGTGCTCTTTTGTATTGTATTTTTAGGTATCCAAATGTAAATATCACCAACTTCACCACAAGCTGGAAGGATGGCTTAGCTTTTAATGCCCTTATACACAAACACAGGTGAAAAGAAAAAGAAAGACAAACAAACTGAACAAAGTTTGAAAAGAAAAAAACAAGCAAACTGTGATGCATTTAAATTTCTCAAATTTTGCAAATCTTTCATTTCTTTAGGCCAGATCTAGTAGACTATGGCAACCTGCAGAGATCCAATCCAACTCATAATCTTCAGCAAGCTTTCAACGTGGCTGAGAGAAACCTTGGTGTCACCAAACTTCTGGATCCAGAAGGCAAAAAAATCTTCACACCAAACACTCCAAATGTAAAGAAGCTTCTTATGTTTGAAAGAGACCTTACATCTCTCTGTGTTCTGTCATTTGCAGATGTGTTTACGGAGAACCCAGACGAGAAGTCCATCATCACTTATGTTGTTGCTTTCTACCACTACTTCTCAAAGATGAAAGCTCTGGCAGTTGAAGGCAAGCGAGTTGGGAAGGTCAGAGTGTGTTTGCTTAGCTCTGTGTGAGTTTGTGTAATTTATACAAGTCAAGCCTGTGCTGAAAAGACATGTTGTTCTTCAGGTGCTGGATCATGCCATTGAAACAGAGAAGATGATTAAGATGTATGAGACACTCTCCTCAGATCTGTTAACTTGGATTGAACAAACTATCATTTTTCTGAACAACCGCAAACTTGCAAACTCTCTGAATGGAGTCCAGCAACAATTACAAGCCTTCAACTCCTACCGTACTGTGGAAAAGCCTCCAAAGTAAAAGCAAAAATAGACCTGATTTATTATTTTCATGTTTAATTTGACATAGAATCATGTATTGAATTATCCATAAAGATTTCAGGAAAAGGGGAACCTGGAGGTATTGCTCTTCACTATCCAGAGCAGGATGAGAGCCAACAATCAAAAGGTTTACACCCCTAAAGAAGGTGCACTGGTGGCAGATATCAACAGGGTGAGGCACCTCTTTTGAATTTTTAGATCCACCACTGCTTGGCTTTTCTTATATTCTATCAGTTTAAAGTATATATAGTTTACAGATAATAACTATATTATAAAATGATTCATATTAAACACATCTTCAAACAATAATCACTTAACCCAGGCATGGGAGCGATTGGAACGAGCTGAACATGAGCGAGAGCGGGTGCTTAGAGATGAGCTCATCAGGCAGGAAAAGCTCGAACAAATGGCTCGCCGCTTTGACAGAAAGGCTGCTATGAGAGAAACCTGGTTGCTGGAGAACCAGAAACTGGTGGCACAGGTACTTCAGATTGCCTATATGCTTTGGAACAAATAAGGTTATGAGATAATTTTAGATAATGCAGCAATCCACATTCAAGCAATATACTTCAATGCACCTTTACATTGTAGGACAATTTTGGATATGATCTACCAGCAGTGGAGGCAGCAAAGAAAAAGCATGATGCCATCGAGACAGACATTGCTGCATATGAGGAACGTGTGCAAGCCCTGGTGGCTTTGTCTAAAGAGCTGGAGGCAGAGCGGTACCATGATGCTAAACGGATAGATGTGAGGAAAGACAACATCCTGAGGCTCTGGGACTACCTCCAGGAGCTTCTGAGCGCTCGCAAGGGTCGTCTGGAGAAAAACCTTACCTTGCAAAGAATCTTCCAAGAAATGCTTTACATCATTAACTGGATGGATGAGATGAAGGTAGAAGAAGATTTGATTAGTGTTGTGAAATGAGACAGTAGTTAAAGCTTTAAAATTGCCAATGAAAATACATCATTTCGTTCTTAATTTTAAATTCAAATTCAAATGTTCATGTTATTTGTGTTAGTTTCTTTGTATATATATTGATTGTGACTTAACTGTGACTTTTTATTCAGACTCGTCTCCAGTACCCTGACTTTGGGAAGCACTTGTTAGAGGTGGAGGACCTTCTGCAGAAGCATGCTTTAATTGAGGCAGATATTGCTGTGCAAGCAGAGAGAGTGAGCTCAGCTAATGCAGCTGCTCTCAAATTTGCCAATGGAGACAGTTAGTAGCACTTTTTCTTACACTTCTCCTGCTATTAGCATGCTATCGGGCTATTATCAAGTACAATTAACACCAAAATTGTAAACTTGTAACTAAAGGTTAAATTAAAGGTTAATAAAAATTAAGTACAGTGTATATATACAGTATACAGTATGCAGTTTCAGCTCTGATTTTTGCTCATTTCTGCTCTCTGCCTCCTCAACCAGGCTACAAACCATGTGACCCCCAAGTGATTCGAGACAGAGTACAGCACTTAGACCTATGTTATCAGGAGCTGTGTGCCCTTGCGGCACAACGCAAGGCCCGTTTGGAGCAGTCTCGTCTTCTCTGGAACTTCTTCTGGGAGATAGCTGAACTGGAGAGCTGGATCCGTGAGAAGGAACACATATTCTCCTCTCTCGACTATGGCAAGGACCTCACCAGTGTGCTGGTGCTGCAGAGTAAACACAGTGCTTTTGAAGATGAGCTAGATGCTCGGCGTGATCACCTGAAGCAGGCGATGGGCGAAGGTGAAAAGATGGTGAAAGCCAAGCATTTTGGTGCCCCTAAGGTGCTGCAGCGAATGGATGAAGTACAAAGGCAATGGCAGCAACTGGAGGAGCTGGCTGCATTTCGCAAACAGAACCTCCAAGACACCCAGCGTTTCTTTCAGTTCCAGGGTGATGCTGATGACCTTAAGGCATGGCTGGTAGATGCCATACGGCAGATGAGCACTGAAGATATCGGGCATGAGGAGTACACCACACAGAGATTGCTCAAGAGGCACCATGTTCTGAATGACGAGGCAGTTAAGAATGGGGCCACTATTGATGCTCTGACCAAACAGGCTAATTCACTCCCAAATGAGCTAAAGAACACGCCCGACATTCAAAGACGTCTGAAGGACATTAGGGATCTTTACATGGAGCTCTTGACTCTCTCAGATCTACGACAAAAGAAGTTAGAGGACACTATGGCCCTGTACACCATTTTTAGTGAAACAGATGCCTGTGAGCTCTGGATGGGTCAGAAAGAGACCTGGTTGGTTGGGTTAGAAACACCAGAGAAGTTGGAAGACCTGGAGGTCGTTCAGAATAGGTATGTGCATGTTCCAAAATCACCCTGGTTGGTATGTGTCAAGTATGTCATGGTGGATTGGTATTTATTGCATCTTATTTTAAGAACATATGGACATTACTGACATGCATGCCATTCCATTGCAAATTTCATTTTCAAGGAGCTACATAGTGACACTTAGGTAAACATTTTCAGTAGGGCAAGTTGCTTAAAGAATAATTTCCTCTGTTGCCAGGTTGAGCATCCTTGCTCAAGAAATGGGCAACATGCAGGCACGGGTGGATGGCATCAACAAAGCAGCAAAGCAGCTAGAGGATAGCAGACACCCACGATTCAAAGAGGTGAAGGACTGTCAGACTCATCTCAATAAGAGGTAAGGTCTTTTCACTAGGTATTGATTTTCAAGCCATGCATGCCCAATGTAGTTTCCCAGTTTAATATCATTAGCGATCACATCACTAATACCTCTTGTACTACCTTTACAGGTGGGAAGATTTTAAGGCTATGGTAGAATATAAGAAGCACAATGTCGATTCTGCACTTAGTCTTCACAACTATGGGCTTGAGTGTGATGAAACTGTAGCATGGATCAAAGACAAGACACGAGTCATTGAGTCTACACAGGAGCTTGGAAATGACCTGGCTGCTGTCATGACTATCCAAAGGAAACTTTATGGCATTGAAAGAGACCTGGCTGCTATTCAGGATAAGCTAAACTTCCTGCATGGTGAAGTACAACAACTTGTCAAGGACCATCCTGAGAATGCCAAAGACATATTAGCCAGAAAAGCAGAGCTAAACAAAGCTTGGGAGACGTTGAAACAAACGCTGAAGGATAGAGAGGATTCTCTCGGTGAAGTAAGCAAGTTGCAAAATTTCCTGCAGAACCTGGATGACTTTGAGTCCTGGCTTTTCAAGACACAGAAGGCCATCGCATCTGAGGAGATGCCTACAAGTTTTCCAGAGGCAGAGAATCTCCTAAGTCTACATGATGCACTAAAAGAAGATATGGATAGGCACGAGGAGGACTATCACAGCATTAGAGACACTGGAGCAGCCGTTACTCGAGACCAAGAGCATGATGCCCAGTACCAACAGCTGGATCAGAGGCTGAAGGGCTTAGATAAGGGTTGGGATGAGCTGCAGAAAATGTGGGACAGCCGAAAGAACTTCTTGGACCAAGGCATGGGTTTCCAACAGTTCTCAAGAGATGCAAAGCAAGCTGAAACCATCTTAAACAACCAGGTAAGAATACTGTCAATCTTTCTCCAGATTCTAACACAGTTACACCCATACTCCAAATACAAAATCCTGTGTACATTTATATTTACTTTTACCAGGAGTATGTTCTGGCTCACCTCGAATTGCTTGACACACTTGATGGAGCAGAGAAGGCTTTGAAGAAACATGAGGACTTTGTCACCACTATGGATGCTAATGAGGACAAAATATTAAATACCTTAGAAGGAGGTCAAAGACTGGTAGACAGTGGAAACCTTTACGGACCAAAAGTAAAGGATAAAATAAACTCAATCCAAGACAGGTCAGAAAAATTGAATACTGGGTGTGATAAATACTCATATTATATTTTCTGTTTTAAATTTACTAACATTAAGACATTTGGAGACATCCTCATTTGTGTTTTCTTTTCCATTTTAAAACACTTTATTTAACAGTTAAGGTGTTAAGCATTGTATGGGCTTATTTAGGTGTGACAGAGCAGGATAAGACAACTAAACTACTTTAAAAGACTCCATGGTACTTTCTCTAACAGCTAGTGTTAGACATATTACTAAAACATGCTGTGTAATCCCACCGTTCTTGGGTCAGCATTGAGACAAGAGCATTAGTCATTGGAGAGGAAGTCTATATTTTTCCCAGAAGTGGAGGTCGTCTGTTGTAGTGAAAGCTGGGCGCCTGTCCTGATGGGTATTGATCTCATAGTAAAAGTGCTCATCTGTAAGAGCAGAGCTTTGTTCTGGAGATAGTGAGACTTTCTCACAGTGAGTTGAGTGTTAATATGCACTGTGCACCTAATGTATGTTTGTATGTTCCTGCAGATATGCAAAGAATCAAGAGAAAGCCAAAGAGGTGTCTGGGATACTCAGAGACAACAGAGCCCTGCAACATTTTCTTCAGAACACTCAAGATGTAATAAATTTTTTTATTCAAGTTGAATAAATCTAGATATCTTTTTAAAGTATTCAATCATTTCTCAGTCACTTTACTTTAGTCCTCATTCTTTCCTATTTCTGCCTCATTCATCAGCTTACTCTTTGGATAAATGAGAAAATGCTGACTGCTCAGGACACGTCATATGATGAGGCTCACAACCTTCACACCAAATGGCAGAAGCACCAGGCCTTCATGGCAGAACTGGATTCAAATAAAGATTGGCTCACCAAAATTAACAAGGTTTGTAAATGCCTGAGCTCACTATAAAATATGTTTCACTTACCTACCAAACACACTGAAAATCCCTGTAAATCTACAAAAATTCTAAATGTAACTTCTTGCCTTTTTACACCTCTTCAGGAAGGTAACGAGTTGATCGCCTCCAATCCAGAGTTTGAACCCATTGTGACAGAACGTCTGGCTAAACTTCACGAACTGTGGAACGAGCTGGAAAACACCACACAGGAAAAGGCCCGGCTTCTGTTTGATGCAAACCGCTCTGAACTGTTTGAACAGAGCTTGGATGATTTGAACAATTGGTTGGGAAATCTGCAGCAGCAGCAGCTCCAGGGTGATATTGATAAGGAGGTGAATGATCTCACTAGTGCCAACATCCTTCTCAAGAAGCATCAGGTAAATATTCATGTAATATCAAACACTTCTCTTTAAACCATTTGGCAACTGCAAGAGAAAATGAATTCAGAAATTACGCTCTTGGTTTTTTATTATTTATATTTAGAATTTATAGATTATATACCTGTAAAGCTGCTTTAAAAATAACATTGAATTGAAATGCATTAATGTGAATGTATTTTAAAATAAAAATAAGACGTGAAAAAGAAATATCTCTGGTAAATATAGGTTGTGGTTTCCACTGTATTACAAAATGACAATAACAATGTAATGTGAAATTATATTATAGCATGACTTTTTGTCATCATGCAGGGCCACCAGTTTATTATAAATACACTAGAAAATGATAGCTTGTGATTAAAATTATAAAAGGGCTTAACACACATACGGCACATTCTGTAAGAAAGGAATGGAGCATTTTTAAATATATAATATCTTTGCAAATAAAAACCAAAGACTTCATTACTCTTTTAAATATGAAAATGAACTGAAAAATCTTTTTTCATTATATAGAACAGCTGAAACACCAAAATATAAAACACTATGCTGAATTGCATATGCAGTGAGTGGAAAAGTGGGCAACACTGACAGGCATTATTACTTATCAGCATTTACACTGTTAAGGCCAGAGAGTGTGTGTAACCAAGTAAAAAAAATAACACGTGCCTGTTTTGGTGTTTCACCTGCTGTTCTAAAAAAATCTCCAAAGGTTTCTATAGGATCAAAGTCTGATGATTTTGCAGGCTGTGTTAAATGTGTTAGAGTGTTCTATTATGCTTGTCGAGCAACTCACACACAGATTTGGCCCTGTGGACCCAGCAATTGCACCAAACAGCTGTCATCCTGGAATGTGGGTGTGTGAGTGTTATGGTTTGCAAAAAAGGCAATCTCATAGTGTAGCTAATAAAAGATTGATTTTTATGACAAATTATCTGTCCAGATGCTCGGCTTAATAACGCTGTAAAACACGGTGCAGTTGACAGATTAATTTGCATCTGTGTTGGTGATTTTTGAAACCAGGTGACAAATCTCACAAATGTTATTAAAATAGTAAAGCCAATAAATATTTATGTTTATTCATTTATTTATTCAGTTATTCAACTTTAGTAACCTTATTATCCTGTTCAGGACACGGCGGATCATATCCTTGGTTCACTGTTCACAGTGATAGATCACACACTGAATGGGAGGGTAGTCCATTTCAGTGACCATGCACACATTCACACACGCAATTTTAGCATAGCCAATCCATCCACTGGTATGTTTCTGGGAACTCATGCAGACACAGGGAGAACTTTTTCACACAAACAATAACCTGAGCTCAGCATCAACCCAGAAACATACCCATTTCTGTATAATGAGCTTAAAGGTTGATTCTGTTTATACACGAATCGGTCTGGTTAACTTAGACAAATGCTTGAAAGCTCGATAAACAGTTTTACCTGTACTTCTGCAGATAACTGAGAATCAGGTTCGAGGCCGAGCACGTGAGTTGGAAGAGCTACAGGAAGCTGTGCAGCAGCATACTGCACTAACTGAAGAGCAGCCTGAGCTGGAAGTTGAGCTGCAAGCCCTCCAGAGGAACTTTCAGCAACTCCTTACACCTCTGGCTCAGCGCAAAGGAAAACTTGAGGCAGCTAAAGCCGTGCACCAATTCTACAGAGATGTGGCAGATGAGATAGTGAGTTTCATTTACACAAGGAATGATTCACATGAGATCTAAGTAACATTCAGTTAATCTTTTGTTTCATTGACATTTTAGCTCTGGCTTGAAGAGAGGTTGCCATTGGCCATGTCACAGGATCATGGGAACAATCTACAGACAGTCCAGCTTCTCCTGAAAAAGAATCAGGTAATCAGTGCATGTTTTAATCTGACCTGAGGCAATGTCACAATTGTTTATTTGCTTTACTTCTCATCATTATTTGTATGAATCAAATTTTATCCAAACACAGACTCTCCAGAAGGAGATTGATGGTCACCAGCCACGTGTGGATGAGGTATTACAGCGGGGTCGGCGAATGATGGCAGCTGCAGAAGAGAGTCCAGTGGCAGAGCATATGTCTGAGGAAATGAAGAGGTTGGAGGAGGTGTGGGCACAGCTACAGGATGAAATGGCAAAACGCAGAGTTCGACTCAATACCTCTAATGATGCCCAGCAGTACTACAATGATGCAGATGAAGCAGAAGCATGGATTGGTGAACAGGAGCTTTACATGATTGCTGACGATAAAGCCAAGGTAGAGCTGTTCAGGAAGTATTGGCAAATGATGTGGAGTACTTTGGAGTCAAATCAAAAAAATTTTTTCAACCTTACCCTTCAGTTTACTATTTGTTACATTTATTTGAAACATCAGCTTTGTCTTCTTTTGTAACTTCTAAACCCTATTCTTTCCAGGATGAACAGAGTGGTTTGATTTTGCTAAAGCGGCACTTGGTTCTGAAGCAGGTTGTTGATGACTATGCAGATTCTATCCAGAAGCTTGCTGACCGCGCTCAGAAGATGTTTGCTGAGGACCATCCTGAAGGGTATGCTGGGTTTACAGTGCAGTTTTTAAACAATCTCTGACAAGAGGCGTGTCACAGAAATTCATATCTTCTTGTGCAGGGAGGCCATCATCAGGAGGCAGGGTCAGGTGGACAAACAATATGCAGGGCTGAAGGAACTGGCTGAGGACCGTAGGAGAAATCTCGATCACACTTACCATCACTTCCTCTTGAGCCGAGAGGTGGAAGATCTGGAGCAGTGGATTGCGGAGCGTGATTTGGTGGCTTCATCACAGGAGATGGGACAGGACCTGGACCATGTTACGGTACCACAGAACATGCACAGATTCACACATGCTGTATAGTAATTCAAGACACTTAATGGTAGAATATGGAATGAATTCTGGATGTATTTATGTCACAACCTAAACAGTCACCATTTAACAAGGTATGAATGTATAATGCTGCATTTGCTATTCTAATAATTATTCCATGTGACTGCTTAAATGACACTTAGATGCTAAGGGATAAGTTCAGGGAGTTTGCCAGGGAGACGGGGACTGTAGGACAGGAGCGGGTGGACACTGTGAATCACACAATTGATGAGCTGATCGAGGCCGGTCATAGCGAATCATCCACACTGGCAGAATGGAAGGACAGCATTAACGAGAGCTGGGCAGATCTTTTGGAGCTCATTGACACCCGTACACAGCTCCTGACTTCTTCTTATGATCTGTATAAGTAAGTTGTTGTGGATTAAATAGAATCAGTTTGATATGTAATATTTTACATATGATGAGTCTTCAACAAAATTTGTATATTTTCATGTGCAATTTATACTGTATATATACACTATGTATATAAATGCAATTTACTAACTGGTAGAGAAGAAAAGGTTATAATCTCTCCTTCTGCACAGGTACTTTTGTGATGGCAAGGAGTTAGTAGTCCAGATCGAGGAAAAACATAATGAGCTTCCAGAAGATTTAGGAGAGGATTTCAGCAAGGCAGAGTCTTTCCATCGCATGCATGCTGCATTTGAGAGAGATATCAGCTCCCTTGGAAAGCAGGTGGATCACTATGCAGATGTTAAATAAGACTTGCATGCCTTATCATCATTAAATGTTCATTAAACAATATATTTGTTAAATATATTGTCTTTGAGCACCCAGACGCTGCCTCTGAATGTGCCTTCTTGCTTGTAGAGGTTGCAATATATCCCTTTATAACTATGTACAATATACTGTATACATCTCAGTATACATTCCAACAATCAAGGCATTTTACTATGTCTGATCTTTTTTTTTCTTCTTTTTTTTCGTTTATATTAATTCTTGATTCTTAATTTTTTAACTTATTCAAAGTAAGAGATTTGCCAAAATGTATATTTTGTTGTATTGTATAAATTGATAGTACAGTTACACCTTATCTTACCTTACTTCCCCTATATAGGTACAACAGTTTCAGGACACTGCAGTACGTTTGCATGCCCAGTATGCTGGAGTTCAAGCAAATGCAATCAAAGCAACAGAGAAAGAGGTGGTAGATGCCTGGAAGGGTCTTCTGGCTGCATGTGCAGGCAGGCGGAAACAACTGGAGGAGACAGCAAACAAGTTCCGCTTCTTCACCATGGTTAGGGACCTAATGGCCTGGATGGAAAGCATCATCCAGCAAATTGAAACTCAGGAGAAACCCAGGTGTGCTTAGATTTGCACCACAGAGAATTAAAGTCATTTTAAGAATTGTGAAAATGTGTCTAAATGTGTGTGTGGCCTGTGCACAACTCTAGAGATGTGTCATCAGTGGAGTTGTTAATGAAGTATCACCAAGGGATCCGTGCAGAGATTGAGACTCGTGGACCAAAGTTTAATGACTGTGTGGAGTTAGGGAAGGCTCTGCTAGAACAGAAGCACAGGGATTCAGATGAGGTAATCAGATACAACAGTATTTGAGCTATCATATTAGGGTCTGTAGGATGATTGATTTGTTATGCTACATGTTATTTTCTTCTGTAGATCAAAGAGAAGTTGATGCAGCTAATTGAGAAGAGGAAGCAGATGATGCTTAAATGGGATGACAGATGGGACTGGCTTAGACTGTGTATGTGCTCTTGAATTATTCACGCATGCCTCATTAATTACTTTTAACAATCCATGCACATTCCTCTAGTTATCCTTTGTGTATACTTTATATAAGCCTGTAAACTGTTGTCAATGCCTCCCCCTAGTGTTAGAGGTTTGCCAGTTTGCCCGGGATGCATCTGTAGCAGAAGCCTGGTTAATAGCTCAGGAGCCGTATGTGGCCAGTAAGGACTTGGGTCAATCTGTGGATGATGTAGAGAAACTGCTAAAGAGGCATGAGGCCTTTGAGAAATCCACGGCCACTTGGGAGGAGCGATTTTCTGCACTGGAGCGCCTTACAACAGTAAGGACATTAGAGCTTTGGGTATGTACTGTATATATAAGAGGAAGTTTGCATTTAATAACTTTTTCTCTTTTTTTTTCAATTCTAGCTTGAACTGTTTGAAATCAGAAAGCAGCAGCAAGAAATGCAGCAGTACAGACAGGAAGAAGAAAAGGATAGCAGGTAATAAAGAGTGAACTCAGATCAGATCACATCATTTGTGAACAGTGATTCATTTCATTAACTTTGTACCTTTGGCATTTAGGAGGGACGACACAGGCTTTGCTGAAGAGTCCTCGCATTTGGACACAATTGAAGAGCAGTCTCTTGTCAGTAAAGTTTGCTACTCCGTCTCCATTATTATTCTAGACCACCGTACATTTTAATGGCTATTTATTAAACATTTGTTTTTATATATCTGTGTTTGTGTTTAGTCTGGCATGGCAGCAGTCGAGCCCAGCTCAGGCCGTGGAGATAGCACTGCAGGGGATTCAGCGGTGCCCATCGTTTCAGATATTCAGGAAAGTGGCTCTATGGAACTGGAGCCTTCTACATCCACCCAGGATACCAAGGAGCCAGAGCAGGCTGCCACTCTCCCCATCATGCCTATTCATCAGCCAGTCCTGCTGCAGGGAACACTCACACGTAAACATGAGATGGAGGGACCTAATAAAAAAGCACCCAATAGGTAACATACTTATAGTATACTGTCCTCAGCTGATCTTGTCTTTGATTTAAACTTTACTCTTATACAAAGAAGTCAAAATCCTACTAAATTAAATACCTTTTATTTCTATTTTCTTGTCACAGGTCATGGAACAGCATCTACTTTGTTTTAAAACCTGGTCAGCTTTCAGCCTACAAAGATGCAAAGAGTTTTGGTCATAGTGTTACATACCATGGAGAAGAACCGCTGTCACTCCTCAATGTTGTTTGTGAGATTCTGACCAATTACAAGAAGAAGAAGCATGTGTTTAAACTGCGGTAAGCTTAGCAAAATGCATCGTTCATTATCAAACCCAAGTAAGGGATTATTTAGTAGCACTTTTAGAGTGTTTTGTGGCATGGTTTAGATGTCAGACTTGGAAGACAAAGCAGAATTTTAAAATACAAACAAGGAGAAATAGTAATTAGTCACAAATATCGAAAGGAAACAACATGCTATTAGTTCCAATGTCAGTATTTCATTTCCGTGATAGTCATGCAGTGTCTTTTTAACTGTATGTAACTTCATCTATCTTACCTTTTGAATCATATCAGTTGTAACATTTGGTCCCTCCATCCACATATTTCAGTTCTCTTCAGATTGAAATTTTTTTTCATATATCTATTACATTTCTGCCAAATAAGTCACACAATGTATTGAAGGCTACATACCAACAGATTGAAATATTAATGGCAGGACATTTATAATTTTTGCCAAGAGTTTAGGATTAATATTATGATTCACGATACACTTTCCTATTTTTCTTCTTAACATTTTGCAATTTAGCATCAGGCTAAATAGAAATGCCTTTTTCCAATTTAAAAACATTTAACCTTTTCAACTTGATTGTTTCTAGCTTTGTGCATCAGTTACTATAGCTGAAATGACTTCAGTGTCTTGGGACAGATTCTTTATTTAGCCATCTGGAATGAAATATGAACCAGTCTTCCATTGTTTTCTGCATGTTCTAGGCTTGGAGATGGAACTGAATACATGTTCCAGTGTAGAGATGAGGTCAGTACTTTCCCAAAATGCACATTTAACACTAAAGTCAATTTTCACCAGATGCGACACATGGTACAACCTCTCCACAATGCTATTCATTTCATACTTGTGTGGGTTTACCTAATATCCACATAACATTAAAGTAACCTTGTGGTAACATATGGTGGTACAGATAACATTCTCTAAACATTCTGGCAACCTTTAGGATATTAAACCATTTGCTGCATCGGAATCAGAGGTAAATTTACGCTTTTGGTTCATGTGGTATTTGATTTGTTTTGTTTTCTCACTGCTAAAGTAACAATAAACAGTGTCAAAATGGTATATAGAATAATCTTCTGTATTATATTATTAGCATTGCTAAATGTTCCTTGATATCATATAACCATAAGAGAATGTTGTTTCCACCACCATCACCACCACCGTAATCAACGTATCAGCTGAAGGAATATCCAGTACTAGAAGCATGAACACTGTGTGTCAAAGCAAATTGAATGTGATTGGTAGGCTTGTTGTGACCCTGTAGCTTTCATGTTCCTTTAATTTGGCACAGATTATGAATTGTTTAAATAGCGCATATCCACTCTATAATAAATCCAAAATATTGTGTTATGTATGTGACAAAAAAATGTGTTTGGCATGCGTTTGGTGGAAGCATAGTGCTTTCAGTTTAAAAGTTGCTCTTGTCTAAATATTTATAATTTTCTTGTTGACATTACTTCCACAGGAGGAACTAAAGATCTGGATTAATGCCATCGAGAAGGCAGCAAAGTATGAGACAGAGGAGTCAGTAGCAGGTCCTTCAGAGCCTCGAGCCCAGACCTTTCCCCCTCCTTCATCCTCCGCTGTCTCAGAAGTTCCTTCTGCCAAGAAGGAAAAGGAGAAGAGGTTTCCTTTATTTACCAGAAAGAAGTGAGAGGGACCCTTCTATGTCAGGACCTCAGAGAAAGCAAGCAAGAGGACAGTGGGTTTGTGAAGAAATGAACTGATTTATATTAACATGCTATATGGATATTTGTTTTCTTTCTTTCTTTTTTTTACATTATGTTAATTTTCATTATTTTATTATTAAAAATTACACTCGTGCCTGTATGTATGCCAGTGAACTGTTGCTACTGTCCACTTGTTTGTTCTTTTACTCCCCCCCCCCCCCCAAAAAAAAAAAAAAATCCTACAGGATTCACATTCAGACAAAAGCACAGGAATGCTGTTTTCACACTCAACCAAAGCTTCTTTTTTAATTACTTGTTCTTCTTTAGGGCATGCTTTCTTAATATTATATAGTATATTTATAATCACATATTAAAGCATTTTCTCGATTTGCCATACTTCTCAAAATGGTTGCAAAATGTGATACTGTGCTCTTTGTGTTGGAACTTGTACAATGTACAATTTACACTATACATTTGGATGTTACAGTTTGTTGTAATTGCCAATTAGCCATACAGAGGTTTACTCAGGAGCTTTAGATTATACACTGTACACTACTGTATAGAATTAATACAAGTGCAGGAGGCACAGTGGTCAACAATCATTTTTAATGTTCATCTTCAGGTTTCATTCCCCCATGGTATAAGGAGTAACTTTCTGCAATATTCTAAGATGGTAACTTGCTTAACAACACATGATGGCAAGTGTACCAAGAATTGTCCAAAACTTCTAATATGCATAATATTATTTTTTTCTAATGCATGAATGTTTGTGTTTCTTTAATATGGTGCTATGTTATTACATTGCACAGTGGTCACTGGCTCTTTACTGACTAATCAAAATTTATAGTGGCTATAAAAAGCATGCCTCATGTCTCTTGTTTTAATTATCACATTAATACCATGTTTTGTAAAGACATGAGAATATGATGTTGGGAAAGTGATATTCAAAGCAATCATTCAATTTCAGAATGTATATGGAAAGAATGTGCCCCACCAATTTGAATATAACATACAGTAGAAGGAGATGAAGCTGAAGCCATGTACAAGAAGACAGTAAAGACTGGTGTTTAGTAATTTGTTGGGGAAAAGGTAAAAAGTTATATGTTTATGCATAAATAATACATAATCAAATCTGAATTGTTTTAAATGTCTGTTTTTACACGTGTATTTCCAGCAGTAGCTCTTAATGTAGTAGTATTTTTCTTGCCCTAATACACTGGATCCAACTAATCAGCTAAATTAAGAGATCTTTTCTGAGTTGATGAGGGTGTGAAAAAGCAGAAGATTCACAGTGCTTGTAACTAATACCTTAGTGTAATCTAAACCTTCAGCAAAGTATCTCCCATACATCATCTGGCTAGTTTAGTTTCTACACAGTCTGGATCTTTGTTTTTAATTCTTGGGGAAAAGCACAGCAAAGCCTGTCGTTCAAAATATACCCTTCAGACATTAGAGCACTAGAAGATATATTGTTTAAACTATTTCTTTATCATTCAGTGATCTAACTTTTCTACTTTTACTTCCTTCCTGTTACATGGTAACTGAAAATTAATTTAATAAAAGTCTAGTTATGAAGAGCTATGAAAACTTGCAAAATTAAGCAATGTAATTAATAGACTCAGACACAGTTAATGTAATAATGCAGTACAGAATCTCAATAATGGTTTAATTCACTGATACTTTTTGCTTTCATTGCATTCAGAGTACTAAAATTATAATTTTATTGTTGCTGGCTTATCTTGCATAACTTTAATATTTATATTTTAGATTTATTATTGCGAGGAAATGTGGAGATTGTGTACCTTCAAAAAAAGACTTGACATAAATCTAAAGGTATAAAAGTATACACCATGTATAAAGGTAATAATTTTTTTTTTTTTTTTAACATTACCTGATGCTAATGTTTCACCCCAATCAACTGAACCCAGGCCCCAATTTATTACTCTTTTTTCTGAGGGTGTAGGTTTGAGTTATTTATTTTACAAGGTGTGTGGACAACTCTGACCTAGCACACCTGAGGTAAAGTTTTTCATGGTGTGCTTCATTTTACTCAGCTGTGAGACATAGCAGAGGATAACAGAGGGTGCTATTGAGCTAAGGGCACTTGAGTAACCTGCCATAGTTACGTCATTTTAAAATAAACCCCGCCTCCTTGCTGTCACTCATTGGTTATTTCCCTAAAACCGGAGGCGTGACTTATTTCTGATTGGTTCTTCAGGGTGTCATTGTGCCTCACTATTCATGCTTAGCACAGGTTGAATGCTGGGCAACAAAGTATCACAAGTGAAGCGTGTGGGCAGGAGGTGAACTTTATTCGTTCACAGCATTGCAGGCCATAACCTTTTTTTCTTGATCTTTTAATTTTTTTATTTTAATGCTTGTTTCTGCGCTTGGATCGTGGATCAGGACGAATGGGCATAAGATTTCTCCCTGTTTATGGCTTTTTAAAACTAAATACATTGGTGTTTTATGATCTTCTCGGCTTTGTTCAGGACCCTCGATCATTGATCATGTCTCAGGAGGAAATGGTGCCGTGAATGTTTAGCAAGCAGCATCTAACAGCCCCTGGAAAGTACCTTAGTGTTTTATTTCTGAGCTGAAAGATTGTATTTTTTCAGGGGGGAGGGAGCAGCATCATTGTGGCGCGTGAAGGATAAACATGTTTCTCACTTTAAAGTTTGGTTTCATTTTGCGCATCATGGTTTTGTCCTGCACTGAGCAGCTGTCTGGAGTTTAGGAAATGTTACCGTGAACTGAACTTGTGTACAGACGCTTTTTTGGAATTTTTATTCCTTTTTTAAAAAAAATCTTCTTTTCAAAATGGATGTAACTGTGTCTGAGCTGATGGCGAACTTCATGGAGTCCCCGCTGGTGATTTGGGTAAGTCAGTGCAAATAAAGAGGGTGGATCATGAAGGAAGACAGGGCACCTGCTGCTGGGTGTGTTTGTTATAAATATAGTCCTTTTGTATTGCATTGATCTGTTGTGTTACTGCAGGTAGGTAATGCAAGAATAAACACCATGATCTCTCTGTCTGATAGACTAAACGACACATATATGAAACTTTTTTAAACTCCGATTTCTTATTTCTACAATTCCTCATTTATTCCTTACAGAAAAGTTACTAAAATGTACAGCTCCTGTGTAGTTAATTTTTTCCCCCCACGTGTGATTTTTAAGCGTGTTTTATTTTTTCTTCACGTGAGTTTCACGATTAAGTTATTTGTAACCGATCCTTTTCACACAGGGCTATTGTATTTTCACAATTGATCACAAGTTATTAGTGTTTACATGCACAACCTAAAGACATAGTGAAATGCAGTTTTACTGAAATATCACCGGTGAAATGAACACGTGAGTGATTTTTTTTAATTTATTTTTTAAATTATTATTATTATTTTTATTCGTTACTAATGGTTGCCCATGTACACAGCTTTGGAATCTTTAATAATGTTAAAAACACACCTAAATAAAAGAAATAAGAAAATGGCAGTTTTTTATTTGGCAACCTTTTTAGTAACAGTGCTGAATATTTGTTGCAATGGAGGGAACCTTAAAGCTTCTATTTTGAATCCTACAACATTGTTTTTGTAAGACATAAAAAAAACATCATAAACTGGCCTATTTCTTTGTAATGGATTTGCCTTCTAGACTTCATCTTTATACATTTAGTATGTATATCGTAGCTAGAAAGGTGCATGTATTTTATAGTGTATTTGTTTAGTATGTTTCTTTTAATTTTAAATGTGCAAGTAATGCTTTTTTACTCTAAAATGAAAATTATGGTCTCTTTATGCTCATTAAAGTTAAAGTAAAGCTACTTGAATATATCCAAATATCACAGTGAAATGTGCATATTTTATGTAGAAAATGTAAAGAGTACCACCCCAGTGACAAGAAAAGGTACTTTTTAGAACTAAAGGGAAAGTCTTAACTACCCTGAAGAAACCCCCTTAAACCATCCAGCTGAGCCGTAGCGTCTAGAGCAAACCTAGAACCTGTGGCACTTCCCAAGACCCTTTCGCCTTGGCGCTGCATCCTGTTTGGCTGTCGCTCTTCCCCTCAGTCTTTAGCTTTTTTTAATATTTTACCATCGCACACAGCAGCAAATGTCTTTACACAAGGCCTCAGTAGGGGGGAAAGAAACAAAAGTGCTGCTCTCGTTGGCCGAGTTGATTGACAGCAATAGAGCATATAATGCATGCTCTTAGATGGTCATGCTTTTGGTGCAGCCGTGGTTAAGTTCTGCTCTTTCTACAGGTGAAGACATTTGGGCCGCTGGCTTCCAACTCCGAGGACAAGCTCTCCATGTTCATGGAGTTAGTGGACGGTGTCTTCCTTCATAAGATCATGACCATCATGTGAGTAATCCCCAACAGCAGCACATACAAATGTGTTCGTTTTCGTGTAGTTGAATCTTGCAGCTGTCATGTGGCTTGCATTTCTGAAACCACATCCTATCTCTTTCTGCCTGATATCAGACTGGGTATTGACACCATTTCTGTCTTCATGCTTAATCACTCTTACTTAGTGTATAATTACTACAGTGTTTTGTGACCACGAGATGCTTCTAATAAAATCAGTTAAGGAAAGATGCTAAAGGACATGTTGAATCATCGGTACTGTGTTGCGCGTTCATTTTGCTGCCTTTTTTTTATTAACTGAAAATGACTCGTTAGTACAGTAGTTTCAGTCTGCTTTGCTGGAACCTTGGAGGATTGCTGGGGATTTCCTTTTCAGGTAGTTTGATAAATTCATGCTTCAGAAGAGGCTGTGAGACTTTGCTAAGCATCCTGTATGTTACTATACTGCAGTGGTGTTGAAATATAAAACCACACTTCACACTCCTGTCTCTTGAATGTCTGGTATTCCAGAAAGTGAGTTTTTGGCACGAGAACCACGCGGTGCAATTCTGTACCAAGTTAAGGAGAATTTCAGTAAATTGAAACGTTCTGACCTTGTAAACTGAATAGAGTTCAAAGTACACATAAATGTTCAAAGATATTCACATCAAACACAGATTTTATTAATGTCCCAAATCTATGTTAATAAATGGGTTGTGTGTGAATGTGGCTTCGGTCATGTAGCTGGTATTCCTTCTGCTAGTTGTGACTTTGCTGCTCTCCTCACTCAGTGTTTGTGTCTTTGTGCTTTTCCCAGCTGTGCTAACCGAAGCGTCCCTGCATGACCCTGCCCCCTCCCTCCTATGTCTTTTTACACTCCGTCCATTAAGCTGCCCAGTCCTTTCTGTTATTAATGAATACGACCACTGCTCCTCAGACAAAGAAAATATTTTGCTCATAATAGGGGTTTGTTGTCACTGGGGCAGTTCACATCAGGGCATGACGTGTGCTTGTGTCTCCACTCTGACTGTCCCCTTCAGGATATCATGCCATGTGTTGTATAAATCATATGTCAGTCTTACTTCTTGCTGCATTATTAGGAGATGCACTAGACAGTACAGTTGAAGCTTTGTGTGTCCGGAAATCAACACTGTTGAGAAAATTCTCAATGAATGAATTTTGTTTTGTTGGATAAAAGGTTTAAGTAATGAAAGATTTACTTTCTCATCCACCTTTTCTGGTTGTTCACCATGTTGTGGCTTCTAATTGACTGCAGATTTAGTGTTGATGCTTTTTTCTGTTTCATTTTAATGTTTTCATTCCAAGTTTAGTCATTTTCAGTGAAATGTGAACAGATAGCAGTCTAGCGTTACATTAGCGTTTCTCTCTGCATCATTCTTTGCCAAAAGGCCATTCTTCTTCTTGATCTCATAGTATTTGTTAAAACATGCTTATAAGCTTGTATTTCTGTGTTGTGCGCTCTCTCTCTCTCTCTCCTCTTATCTCTCTCTCTGTCTACCTACCCTGATTTTTTCACCATGCAAGCTTTTATTATTCTGTTATTTTCTTTAACTGTCTCTTAAGCGCTGTCTCTCTGCTGTCCTGACCTAAACTCTATGAAAATGTTTAAGGGGAGAACAATGTTGAAAAACAGTCATTGGTCGAAACTCCCCCCCCAACAAACAAGTAATACTAGTGAGCCACACTGGCAGAATTTGCATGCCCTTCTCACAAAGCCAATGTAAATGAGGCTGGGACAAATAAGGCTTATATGGGAGCTCCACTTTTCTTGTGTGTGTCTGCTGGTCAGATAACTCCAACTATGTTCACTGTCACTCACTCACACACACACACACACACACACACACACACACACACACACACGACTGGGTTTAAAGGGGTGTGATATTGCACAGAATTATATGGTAATGTCTTGAGATCGTATGTTTTGAACTTTTTCAAATATGTGCATTAGGCTTCCATTTTCAGATAAGTCAAACATTCAACATCACAGAAAGTAAAACAACCGAAACATAATAGGGGCAGTGGTGGCTTAAGCAGTTAAGGCTCTGGGTTGTTGATTGGAAGTTCAAGCCACTGTACTGCCAAGCTACCAATGTTGAGGAATTGATCAAGGCCCTTAACGCTCCCTGCTCCAGGGGCACTGTATCATAGCTGCCCCTATGCTCTGACCCCATCCTTCTCGGTTGGGATATGCGAAGAATTCCACTGTGCTGTAATGTGTATGTAGCGATAATAAAAGCTTATACGTGTTTCATTCATTCATTCGATTTCATTCAATGCCTCAATTTCAAAGTTGACGGTGTTTGATATATTCAGACTCCGAGCAGCATCTCTAATGAAACACAAGCTGTTCATTAGTAACAGAATTAAACATTAGCTCTTTTGGATAAGAGTTTGGTTAGTTGTTTAGTTTACAGGGTTGCCAGGTCTCTTTCAATTTTCACCCACAACTCCAAAACTACACAGATGCACTCACTGAGCACTTTTAGAAACACCAGTACAACTATTTATTTCTTCAGGTATATTATCAGCCAGTTATGTGGCAGCAGCAGTGCATAAAATCAAACCATCAGGAATTGCTCATTGGGATTAAATACAAACACATTTAAATATATTTAATCTTGAATTTTTGTATTATATTAATCTTTACATTAACCTTTTGGTTTATGTTTATGTTCTGTAAAGCTGCTTTGAGACAATGTCAATTGTTAAAAGCACTATACAAATAAATCTTAATCAACCATCTATCATTCAGTGTTCTTCAGTAGTCTTCAGTCACCACATCTGAATCCAGAATGACTGTAGGATGTGGTAGAATGGCAGACTCACAACATGAAGGTGTAACTGAAAAATCTGAAGGAATTGTGTGATCCAGTCATGTCTACGTGGACCCAAATCTCAAACGAACATTTCTAACATCTTGTGGAAAAGTATTCTTAGATTAATACTCAGTACTAGTATAGTGTTCCTAATGAAGTGTCCAGTGAGTGTATACCTAAACCTAGCTCTAAAGATTACGATTCTGGAAAGTGAGCGTTATTCATTTATTTCTTCTAAACCAATTTGGCTAGTTTTGCTGCACACAAGCATTTACTCTCAATGCGAGAGTCATGCCGGAAGCATGCAGTGCTTTGTTTCACATTTTTCTGTTAATGAGTTATGTTATGCTGTGAAAGTCATGCAGAATTTATTTATTTATTTTTTTTTAAATTGTGTTTAATTGTAATACTTTTTAATCCAATGCTTGAGGTTAAATGAAACTTTGAAGGTGTGTGTGTGGCTGAGGGGGATGGAGAAGTTGCATAGTATTTGCATGTTTACTCATCTGAATGTTCTTAAGCATGTTTTAGTTTCACACTTTTTTTTGTGACGTGTTTTAAGATATTGTTTGGTTTTCCGACAGAGACCCCAATCCTACGAACCACCGGGTGAACAAACAAGTGAACAGTGACGTCAACCTCAGAATCCAGAACCTCAGCACTGTGATCAGACACATTAGAAGCTACTATCAGGTGAGAGCAGTGGTGCGAGTTTGATGTGCAGCAGCAGATGACTTCCTGCGTGCTATGTATAGCGTCTTGTTTAACGCGTACCTCAGATTTTCAAACTACTTCTTGGTTCGAGGTTGTCAGATGGCAGCTGGTGTGCAGAAATAGTGTTGCAGTTTTCACCTTCAGTGATATCGTGTTGTATTAAAATTGTTCTTACCCTGTACGTGGGTGCAAGAACAACATTACTTCAGCTGTCAGACTTCTTTACTGGCTGATCTATTTAAAGTTTAAGTGAGTGAGTTGCAAAGACTGGAAGGTAGAGGGCACTTAGGGTAGTCTCTGCAAGTTTCACTAGGCTTCTAAAGATCTTTAATGATAGGAATTAGAGGAAGGGGAACGAGAGGAGGTTCAGAAGAAAGACTATCTTTAGCACAAATCATCCAGTTTTAACCTGCATCCTGATATGTGCCTTTATGCAACACTTTTGCAGGACGTCTATAATTTTGTGGTTGTATGGGTGGATTTGGTGATCTTGCAGTGTTTCACTTGATTCTAGAGATTGCTTTAAAATGGGTGTTTCCTAAATCTGAAGCGTTATATTCGGACTGGCTCGTAACTTACAGCTTTATATTCTCTGCAGTTACCCACACACTTGCTGATCGAAGTTCAGATATCGAATAGAAAACATCATCCTTGGTTCAGCTCTACTGGTATTGAAAGCCATGAATGTATTTTAATAAAGGTACTCATTACGACTTTGAGCCTTCACACGGTCTTGGATTTCAATGCTATCTCGCATGTATTGTTAAAGAGAGTCAGTAACACACACAGTTCTTCTAAACCAGACCTCCCCGAAGCATATGTAAATGTTTTTTAGTCCTTTAATCAAGGTTTTAGAAGCCTATCCTAACCTCGGTCAGAGCACAGGTTTTTAAACCCAACTATAGCCTGTAACACACACAAGAAAAAAACAAATCCTCCTCTCTGCCAGGGTTTTAGCTTGATAAGTCCTGACCTGTTTCCAGTAGCAATGAAGATATATTCTAATTGAAAACGCAGAGCACTTGTGAATGAGCATATCTGCAAAAAAGCTGTAGTGGAAAAAGTGAAAAGCAGACCAACACCACCAATCAGAAACAGAATAAGACCTGATATTGCAAATTGCTGTGCAAGGGCTTCAGAGGTCTAGCGCATTAGCAAATGTTCAATCAAGCTTTTGCTTGACCTCATTAAACATTTTCTAATACGAAACATTGTCTATGTGATTGCTCACAGGTAAAGGGATGTTGCATTCACACATACAGGGATTAGTACAGGAAAGTCATTAGTACTGGTTGCCATAGTAATGACGTTATCATTGGGTTGCTGCTAACATGAACCGCTTTGCATTGAGATTTGGTGTTTTTGTATAAAATTCATCAGTTTTTATCTGTATAATATAATACATGATGAAGGAGAAGCAGTGTGTGCTCTTTACCACCATCATATGCCCTCTATTTTCTCACTACCTTTGGCAGTCACTGCACTAAGTCGCCTTGTATTTGTATAAACTCCAACTTTCCTTATGTTGTCACGTCGCTGGACATGTCCACATCGGGTCGTCAGCGGTCACGTCGTTAAAGTCGGCAGCTCTCATTGAAAATAAATTAGCTCTGATTGCTTTGTAGTTGTGCGTGAACGGAGCATAAGGAGAAAAATTAGAAAGTAGAAAAGAAATGCAGGCGTCTTCATAATAAGAGCTCTGTGTGTGTGTGTGTGTGTGTGTGTGTAGTATTTTGGAGGCATGCTTAACCTGTGGTAAATACACCCTCCAGCAAGTACTTAAACCTGTCCTAACACAACACTTCTCTATATAGCCGGTATGCCTAAGGCAATCGGTGTGGCTACGAGTAAAAATAACCCCCATAACTGTTTCACTGAAAATGAAGTAGATAGACATCATATTTGTAAAAACCCCATCATAAGACCCCAGTGTCATGACGGCAGTCTAAACAGCGGTCTACAGAGCATGAAACATGGCCAGAGTAGTTCTTGAAATGTGGGTGAGGAGCAGCTTCAAAGCAGCAACATCTCTGGGTCAGCGCTCTCCTGATCAGGAACAGATGTGGTGTTTTAGCTCGTGTTAAGCGCTCCTCCGTGGACAGGGAATGGTTGGGGCATTTTGAGAAATTGCTCCTAGGTCCCCTTTGTTGTTTTAAGGAAATCCAGAAAGTAGTCAAAGGAAATGCTTAACTCAAGTAATCTGTTAGCTTTCATTTCAGATTAGTCAGTTTCCCTTTGCCGCTCACTCTGATCCTGTTTTATTGTTCCACTTACAGAAGATCAATTCTGTTCCAGCTTTATTTAAATGTTTAAAGGTAAAAATTCCTGGTGCTTGGGAATCTATAAACTGGGACAATTTTTTTTTTTTTTGTACAGGTCTGTTGTATTCTTTGTAGAACACACTGTGGCATAATGTGCTCTTGTGTCAGATTATATTATGCGATTAAAGAAAATTCTTCCTTCTCTTCTTCTCACCTGCTCACATCCATCAATGTTTTCTGGGATTATGCAAGAAAGGAGGTTACATGAACTAAGACAAGCACTTGTCATCATAATAGCCACGCTAAACCTTAGAGGAGAAGCTTGTGGAAATGGGTTGGAAATTCTATTTTTTAAATTAAGATTGAGGTAATGATGTATTTTTTTTCTATCCATTAGCATGAGTAGCTTTGCGACTGACTGTAGGAGGGGTACGTACTGTTGGCTGGTAACAATATATTATTTAACGTCATAATGGTGGTATGTTAGATCTGTACTTCATACTGCTTCAGCTCTCCAACTCATGAAGTATGGAGATGACCGAGCATAAGCGTGTGTGCGTGCGTGCGTGGGTGTGTCACACAGGAAGTGAACTGATCTAGTATTAACTTGAAAATGGTGTTGAGACGGATTCTTCGAGTGGCATTTCTTTTTTTCCATTTTGCTTTAAAAAAAATGAAATGTTGATTGGTTCCTAATAGTAAATGCATCAAATTTCTAAATAACACCAGTCTGATCAAGCTGTAAAAATTTCTTTAGTTGAATCTTATAAGGCTGCATAAAATAAAGGCCAAATGCATTTTAAAAAAGGATCTACTTTCCCATTTAGCACAGCACTTGTTCTGTTTAAAATGATACCAATACGTGTTGACGAAGGTTTTTCCTTAATCCAATTAAATAGAATGCATCTTTGTCTAATGAAAACTGTCAAAGCGACTGTCAAATTGTTATGCATCAGTATAGGGATGTGTCCTTACGTGTGGCATTAGTAAAAATGATTTCTAATTTTACTTTTTTTTTCTTTTGAGTTTTGTCATGCCAGAGCTTTGTAAAATTGTAGTATTTCACAGTCATTTCGAAAAAGAAGGGGAAAAAACCCATCACAACCATTTTGTCTGTACTTCTTTTGAATGAAGACCTACTATACTCAAAAACCTAGGATCCATCCAGCACCCTTCAGCTTGTTCTGCTGTTTCTGTTGTCTTCTCTTAATAAATTCCTGCAAAGACGAGTTCTGTTGCAGTGGCAGCCAATCTGTGGAAATAAATTTCATGTTGGCACTTGTGTGTGTGTGTGTGTGTGCATGGACCAGGAGTCTAAGAAAGTAGTGTTCCTTCTGCACTCTGGCTGTTTGCTAAATAATGATGTACAAGCTTATTTCCTCTCAGCTGTTATATCATAAGCTAAATCAACACCTCCCCCAACCACGATATGGATATAGATGTTTAAGATATGGCTGTAAAAACTACAAAGATTTGCGTTCTCTGTTAGTGTAGCAAGCATTTTTGGATAGAAATAAGTTATACAAGTGTTTTTTAAGTTTGTGACAAACGTTGGTGCTTTGTAATATCAAACAAACCATTTCTTAGAAATAAATGTCTTTTGTGAAGGTTCTTGCCCAAGTTTAGTGACAAGAAAAGTGCTATACTCGAAATTTCTCACAAGGTTAGCAGGCAAATTGGAATGCCAAGGCTTCACCTTCAATTAAATCTCCAGTGCTTTGAAAACAAAAAGCATTACATCTAGGTGAGTCATCCTGGGAATCCTGTCCTAGTAATTCAGTCAGGACAGTCGGGCCTGGAACGGTGTGAAATTTCAAACCTGCATATATGAAAGAAGTATGGCCTGTGATTCGGCCTCAGGTTTACTGTATGACTGGTGTTGTAATAGACTTTACCTTATAACCTGCCATTAAGCTAGTTATCATTATCATCATCTTCATATTCTGCATCATCGTCTTCATCTTCAGGAGATTCTGATCATCAGCCTCACTGTGATTCTGCAGGTCTGCTCCAGACAGAATGGTTAAGGCTCTTTTTTTGTTGATCAGTGAATCAGTTGTACAAGCCCTAGTACTGCCAAGCTACCACTGTTGGGCCCTTGAGCGAGGCCCTTAACCCTCACTGCTCCATGGGTGCTGTATCATGGCTAACTCTGCTCTCTGACCCCAACCTCCAAATGTGGAATATGCAAGGAAAGAATTTCACTGTGCTGTAATGTAGATGTGACCAAAATAAAGGCTTCTATTCTAAAGCTCAAAACAGCTAATGTTAGCGCATTGACTGAGCAACATGTTTTTAGTATGTTAGCACTCTGTTTAGGATGCATTTACTATTCTAAGCTGTACAGCTTTCCATTTAATGCCCTCAATGCTGTTTGAGAATTGTTTTCTGGTTTAGCCCCACATGCACAGTTCTGCAAGTAGCTTTCTAGAGCCTTTTTCTAGTGACAGTGAAATTTGAGATTTCTTTAAACAAATATTTTTGGTTCATATTTGGCTCTCTGTCTAACAACATATTTTGATCAAATATTTGCATTTCTTTAATGAATTTAATCTTTTTTTAGCCCTGTTCTCTAGGTGGGACTCCCACTTCATTCTCGGCTGTACACAGTGATCAGTTTATTTGCTTTCCACCATTTAATTCTCCACCCACAAAAATTAGATTAGCTCCCTCATGACCCCCTGCTCAACCAGCAGAAAGCATGCCCCTGAGAGATGGAGTTGCAGGCAGTAAGGACAATAAGTCTCAGAGGGGGAGGGGTGTCATGATGGATCCTCCCTGCTTATTGTCTACAAAGAGTCTGCGTGTGAGCCAGTGTGCACTGTAAACCGACTCCACTCAGTGCTGCTATAGGAGACATGCGACCTTCCAGGGGCCCATGTTGAGTGTCTGAATGCAATGAACGCATTCAGGCCACAGCTGAACTAGTGCTTTGCTAACTATTTACTGTTTGACTGTAAAGTGACACACATACTCACTGGACACTTTATAAGGAACGTTACTAGTACTAGGTAGAGCTTCGACTTTCATCTCAAAACAGCCTAAATTGTTCATGGCCTTAAATTCCTAGTTCTTGTTGGCATGACTGCATTACACCATTAATCCTGCAGATTTTTATGCTGCACTTTCATGTTGTGACTCCCATTGTACTACATCCCAAAGGTTTTTTTTTTAATGGTTTCAGATCTGGTGACTTGGGAAACCATTAGATTATGTTAAATTGTGGTCATGGATGGATGGACACGATCAGCAACAATATTCAAGTATCCGTAGCATTCAAATGAATGGACTTTTGACTCGGCAGGTTTGGTCCATGGATTCATGATTAGGGGTGTAAGAAAATAGCGATACACGTGAGTATCGCGATATTTTGTTTGGCGATATTGTATCAATTCTCAAAAACAAAATATCGATATTTTATTTAAAAAAAAAAAAAACAAACAGATTCATGGCAGTTTCATTTTGTTCCGTTTATATCCCAACCGCTAGATTGCAGTCTTCTTATCTCTGAACTTAAACAGTAACAGGAAGTAACGCGTTAATGGAGATTTAGGATAGCTCCTCCCCCGTGAAAATAAGGACGAACTCACAAACGTTTCACTCACAACGGTTTATTCCTCCGTACACAGGAAAAACCTCCGTAATAACATGTTACTAAAACAAAAAATACTCATTAGTATGAGAAAATGAAAATAAAAGAGAATATCGGTTGCAGCATCAGACTTCCACACACGTGAACCAGCGTGCACACTTTTGCGCATGCGCACATCCAACTAGTATAACAGTAATAAAGCAACGGCACATTGCTCTTAAAGGGGTAGCACCACTCCACTCGTTACAAAGTACTAGCATAATGGCGCGCTACTAATGTTAACGTTAAAATAGTTCGCTATATATGATGATGCGCATAGAAGTGCCCTGACATCTGAGCATATTGACCAGCATATCTTTCTTCAGAAAAACCTTGACATTAAATAAAAAGACAAATATAAATACAAATCAAAGAAACCTGTAAAATCCAAGTTTAAATGTTCTGAAAATGTTCAACATCTGTAAATATTTTATTGTATATTTGTTTTGTTTTCTTTAGGAATCCTCCAAGCACTTTATTTTTTCATTGATATTAAGCAGATATAATTCTTTTGTTCAGTTCAAAATGTTAGGACACTGCATGCTACAATTGTAAACTGAAACTGTGAAGCTTTAAAGGCAGGGTCTAAAAATATTTATGGTCTGTTTATTTTTTGCTAAGGTTTGCATATGGTGGTGTTCTTGACGGCTTCCCTAAAACTTTATGCTATAATTAAAATAAGAAATATCCCAATATATCGCCTTGCTTACAATATCGCAATGTATCGCAACATATCGTATCGCAACCCCGTATCGTATTGCCAGATTCTTGCCAATACACAGCCCTATTCATGATGTTGCTCCCAAATTCTGACACCATCATCTGTGAACCTCAGCAGAAATTCAGATTCATTAGACCAGGCTACAATGTTCTAGTCTTCAGCTGCCCAGTTATGGTGAGTCTTTGTCCACTGCAGCCTCAGCTTTCTGTTCTTGGCTGACAGAAGTGGAAGCTTATGAGGTCTTCTGCTGTTGTTGCCGGTCGTAGATGCCTCATGCTTTAGTGTGATGTGCATTCTGACATTGACTGTAGACTTTCTGTTTGCACCAACCAGTCTGGCCATTCTCCATTAAGCTCCTCAACAAGGAATTTCCATTAGCAAAAACTGCTGCTGCTCACTGGAGGTCTTCTCTTTTATTACATTATTCTGAGTAAACTCTAGAGACTATGTTGTGTAAAAATCCTAGATCAACAGTTATACAAGTACTTAAACCTGACAGTCTGGCACCAACAAGCCATGGGCAAATTCACTGAGATCACACATTTTCCCCATTCCGATGGTTGATGTGAACATAACCAGGAGCACTTGACCTGCATCTTCATGATTTAATGTATTGTGCTACTGCCACACGACTGGCAGATTAGATAACTGCAGGTGAACAGGTGTTTGTAATAAAGTACACAGTGAATGTTTATTTATATAATTATGATATAATACTGTCAGTTATTATAAAAGATAACTTGTTTTTTTACACTTTTGCTTAATACATGAAGTATTTAGCTAATTGGATTTAAAACAGTTTTATAGCAGCAGCAGCAAACACATCAACAATGGCGGATGTTGCTTTACTGTTAATGTTCATGGCCTTGTGAACCTACGTTGGCATCCAGACGCGGCGAATCCACGTGTACATGCAGCTTCATGTAATTTGTATAAACGGAGGTTGCAATTGAGAGAGTACATAACATTTTATCGTTAACACAGAAAAAAAGTTAGCCTTAGCATGTAGCTACCTACTATCATGTGTGCTGCTGATGTATCCTATCGCAGTAAAGTAAAAATGTATTAAACATTAGCATACTTAAGGTACATTAGCACAGACGCTCACAGTAACCCAGTAAGTAGAACCACTTTTCCTGGTTTTGAGCCGGTGCTTTATGTTTTGAAAAAGAAAGAACTGATTTTAAATTAGGCTCTGGCTCCGAACCAGCACTCAAACTTTCTGGCAGTGTGTCGGTGTTAGCTTGGACATTGATTTACTCAAACCAGGCTTCATAATGAAGGAATATTCTATCACTCTCATTGATCTTAATTTTTGTCAGGTTATCAATGATTGATTATTTTACTTTTAATCTTACGGTTGAATTTGGACTAATATCTTGGTATATTCATATTAATAATAATAATAATAATAATAATAATAATAAGATGATTGTCCTGGTACTTTTTTACTGAATTGTTATAAAACAATTTTCTGAACAGGGAAAATTTATATCACACAATCAATTGTACAAGACCGGACCAAACAGGTCTTTGATCAACTTTTTTTTAGTGTATAGGTAAGCACTTTTTTTCCCCCTTGTTGTTTTATAAAGAGAACGGAGCATTTGTAGGCTTTTGTGTGGTTTTACGGACGTTTGTTTCTTAGCAGGACATGTACAGCAAATCCATCATGTTTAGCCTTGGCTAACGATCAATCGTTCTTTTAAAAGTAAATGATTAAAGCAGCACGTCAAACCATAAAGCTTAGTGGCTCCAAAGAGCCCAGGTGACTCAGCACCTCTCTCTGTTGTATTGCATGCTGATATAGTAAACCTCAGAGACATCGATGTGGGCGTGCACATAGCGTTAGTATGCCACTGAAACGTTTCAGCTTGTCTCCAAACCTCTATTATGGAGGTGGACTATAATGGAATACGTTTGCTTAAGAGAGGGAAGAGCGAATGTTTCAGGTCTTTGGGCATGAGGGTTGTCATGGACTCTGGAATGTCTCTCTCTATTTTACTTCCCCCATTTTACTTCCTTTTTCTCCTCTTCTCTGGGCAGCAAATGTTAGTGTGGCTCCACCCACAAAACACACTCACAAAATTTAGGCTATGTAGGATTTGTTTGGTCAGCCTGTTCTTAAGGTCTACGCCCTGTGTGTTTACTTCATGCTACTATAGTAGCCACAAAACTTCACTGGCCCACATCCAAATGGTGCCAGATAACTCCTCCTTCTTGTGTTTTTTTTTTTTGTGTTTTGTGGAAATCGTCCATGGCTTAAACATTTGCAAGACCTGTCCATTTGTGCAGGAAGAGGCCCACAGAAATTCTTCCCATATGAAAATTATCACAACCGTAACAAACCGTAAACTTGGTTTATTGCCTTTTCACTTTATGGCACTTTAAGAAAGGAGTGCCAAAAATCTGTATTGTCTCCAAAAGAGTCCACGTGACAGGAAGAAGTGGCCTGCTCCATGTTCAATGTCAACTGGCTTCTTTGTGTGCTTGTTTGTTTGCTTTACTTGAACATGACATTTATGGTCTTTATGTTGCTTTACTTTGAATTAGCTCCATGGTTCTTGTGTTGCAATTTTTAAGACACTGAGTTACCTGGACTAAAATTGTACAGTATAAACGATACTGTCAATGATTTTAAGAACAGACCCCAAGCTGCATTTGTTTTCTTTTTGAATTGTCTTTTTCTATTCTCTTAGAATATTTTGTAACTTTTCCAGTAGCTGAAAACTTTTCACTTTGGTGTCTAGCGGTGCTGGTATTGACCACAGGATAATGAGCAGTCTGGTGTCTGTGTAAAGAATCGTTACACTAATGAGCTGTAATGACCTGCATGCTGCCACCTCAGCAAGTTGATAGGAATATAGAACAGTGTCTGTGAGAGAACGAGGCCACAATTATTACTAAAACTGATGCTCACATGAACAGACAGTATTTCATCAGCCTCCACAACTGACCTTGTAGCATGAGTCTGGTGGTGTGAATATTGATTGGACTTGAATGTTTCAATAGCCAGAGAAACAGCCTTAGGCTCTGCTGTGATGTGAATCACAGTGTTATGAAAGACCTAATTAGACTGTGCTCCAGTGACCACCTTTTTGTAAGGACATTTGCTTTCACTTTACACCATTTTTACAAGCCTTAACTTCTTTGTTCTTTCCATACGTGGCTTTGAAGTGGCTAAATAAAACTTCATGTAATAAGCCATTGGTTTAATGGGGTTTGAATTTAAAATTCCACATATGGCAGTGTCGGGTGGCACATGAGCACAATGGCAACAGGTATTTAGCCAACATTTACAATGAAATGTGACAAAGTTCTCTTCAAAACATTAAGATATGCAGATGATTAAAAAGATATGCTCTGAAGCAGTAGATACCGTCATACTATCAGCACAAATATCAGTTGATGCATGCTGCCTTCTGAGTGCTGTGTGTTTGGTTAATGCCATCAGAGCTGGACAGATGTCTTAACCCTGTTTTTACAGCTGCTCCTTTATTATACACACACTATATGGACAAAAGTTTATGGACCACATGTGGGTCTTCCCTAAAATGTTGCCACAAAATGAGCCTGTTGACACATTCTATATAGTTTTGTTCCAACATTTATCATTGTCATTGTTTGACGTAACATTTATAGTTTACCTTCACTGCAATTAAGGAGCCCAAATTTGTTCCAGCAATACACCATGCAGTGAGCTCTATTAAGACATGGTGTACCAAAGTTGGGCTGGAAGAACTAAGCCCTTTGAGGGCTTTTATTGGATGTTTGCATGGGGCACATTATCTTGCTTTACACTCTTTAAAACCAGTATTTTATAATTTTTTTTTGGCAAAGTTGTCCTTGAAGGACCAATACAAGGATTGCATCAGTGTTTTCATGTTTGTATGGATCTGTGTGTGATATCCTATATAGTGTCTCTCACTGTTCTTTCGATGGTGTCAGGGTGCACTGGTGAGCTACAACACGGTTTGGCTTACTTCACTAATTAGCATAGTAACAATTTTGTATAACTGAAGAAACGAGTTGCTTTGTTGAAGACACCATTATTTACGTTGGAGGACAGACATGAGGGCCTGACACGAGTCATTAGATGCTAGACGCTGAATGCTTATAACATTTTCCAGCAATGTTTTGCAAAAGATTCAAAGATGTAGCTTCCTTTTTTTTTTTTAATCGTGTCTCTAAAATTCAAACAATAAAAGAAAAATTTGAATATTGCATTTCACTTCCTTTCTTACTGGACTGATGAATTTTTATATTCCCTCAGTTTCAGAAGGTGAGGTGATGAACTTTAACACACAGGCTATTAAAATGACATTTATCAGCTTGATAGATTAGATGTGGAGACACTGCAAAATGTTTTTTTTAAGGTGCAGCTGCTGAAATCTGCTAGACACAACAATCTAATGTTTTGTTTTATTCCATTCTTCTGCTTCACATTCACTTCTAGCGTTGTTTATTCTGAAGAGATGAGATGTTTGATTTGAGTGGAAAAGAAATGCATATGTCTGTCTAGATATTTTTAAACTTTTTTTTTTTTTTTTTTTTTTTTTTTTTTTAAATAGTAGTTAACCAATCAGTCCAGGCATGGTAAAAAAAAATTAAAAATAAAGGAAATGGCAAAACTCAGTGTTAAAATTCTTCTCTTTCTCAAGGAGTCGCCTTAAGTTATAAAACTGATATAAATGCACAATTGACTAAAATACAGAAGCCATGATTTTTATTTTTTTTTGTGATAAGAAAATGGACCTGCTTGGTTTAACCCTCTGGAATAATAATAATAATAATTTAAAAGAAAAAAAAAAACAGCTTTCCATAACTGAGTGTAATATTAATTCTCATGTGTCGAATTGAGGAAAATGCAGTTAGTACTATGATCATGTTACACAATAAACTCTTGTTTGAGTTAATGACCATTGTGTCAGCTTGCTATCATATTACTTATGACCTATGCAAGACTTTCAGATACACGATAGATTATGCAAGACTCAGAAACTTAATCAGTCAATCCACAGACAAAATGATCAGAAAAAGTAACAAGTTAGAGGTTTTAATCCATTAGTATAGTTCATTGTTTGACAGCTTTGTCTATACTGACTTTGTTTAATAAACATTCTCATAATGACACTTAGTTAAGCATAAAAATGAAAGGTTAGCATGTGCGTGACACTTTACTACCCTTTTTAAATATTTTTATTAAACACAATGTGACTACAGTTGAAACTTCTTTTTGTCCACTGTTTGCACAAAATATACATACAGAAGCTACAGGGTTATTTATTTGAATATAAACGTGTAGAAGCTTCTGAAAATCAATCTATATAAATGCATGACTGACATCTTTAAAAAAACAATCAAGGCTTTATCTCCTCTTGCTTAGAAAACCATCAGACATCTTCCCAGCTTACCTCCAGGCATGAATAATTGATTTTCAGTGGCTTTAGAGCTGCAGCAGTTCGTTAAATAGTGCAGTTGAATGAACGAGTGTCTATTTGAATTGCAAATGGGATATAGTCAAATGTTCATTGGAGAGGAATCTGATCTTCTTGCCCTGTAACTCCGATCTATTGTCCAAACGCACATTAATGCCCTCTGTTTTAGATGATTATTTCATTGAATTGCTAACATGCTGCATCTTTTAACATACTGGTCACAGCTTAACTAAAAGATGCTCTTGATGTTGTCTGCTCGATATGATTAAACTCCTCCTGAGGCAAAATAATGAGTCTGATCAGTCTTACCATTCAGAACGAAGTTGATTCCAAAATCTTGTACTTGTACATTTGTTTCCTGGGAGGAAAAAATAACTTTGCACTAAAATGGCTGATGGTTGCTAAATTTCCATAAATTTTACAGTGGTACCACAAGCACAAATAACCCTCTCAGCACAGCATTTTTTCCATCAGTGTACTTGCTGTGAAAGCACCAATTAGGGATATGTGATAGTCAGGTATTTCCTGAAAACACCAGTGAGAAAATGTGGAAAATGCTGCATGAAGAGGGTGAAGGTCACACTTTTTTTGCCACACAGGCAAAACGACTCTGCCAAACACAACATTCTACATGTCCGGTCTGAGCACTAAAATTTTTACCTTTCCCTTACTGGTGCTTTTAATAATGACGCAACCCAGTTGACTCCTTAAGTTCCACTTCCACCTCTATCTCATTGGAAAATGAATCTTTGCTCTTTAATAATTAACGTGTGCATGTGTGAGTGCACCCAGAGGTTTGACTCGTGGTACTGTTGAGTCAGGCCGTTTTCTCGCTGTCAGTATGTTCTCAGATAAAGCCTGCCATCTGGCTCTCTGCTAATATTTAATTTGCCCTCATTGTGATGTAGTGAATTCAGCTCAGTATTATGCTCCACAAGCAGGGAGACATTTAAAGTACATTTAATCATTGTACATATCAGAAGGATTATACTTCAAATATAGATGGAGACCTAAAACAATCATTTTTTGACTTTCTGCTCATAGCTGAAAGTTGATACCATCTAAATCTCCTTGTGGTCTAGCATATAAAGTGCCAATTATCAGCCTGCTTAGAGTTTAGGGTTCAGTATCACATATATTCATGCAATCAAATAGAGGAATGTGTGGTTAAAGCATAAGCTCTAACCGGCTATCTAGCACACGACTATTTTTCTTTCACTTTTTGGTCTAAAACTTTAATCCAGCTATAAGAGGTTAATGTTTTCTCCAATCCTGCATCATCTGTAATGATATAAATAAGGACGATATAACTGTACACTTCTTCTGCCTATATCTTTGCCGCTGTATTGTGTAATATGCAGAATCTCCCATTTTCCCCAATAGTATCTTGTACAAGGATCAATAAACCTGGCTGAATTCTCTCTTACACCCGACCCCCCGCTTCCTCCAACTCATTCTAAGAGACAGCACATTTGAGAACTGGGCTATATGTTGGATTACATGTAGATGTTTAAAACAAAGAAACTTGTGTAAGAAAGTGTGCAGGAAATTAATGCAAGTAAGTTGATAATTAAGGATTTAAAGTAACCAAGTCATTTCCAAATATTAAAAAAAACATGACGTTCTTTTTCCAGTCTGCTGAAACCGAATGGCGATGATGACCGTAATAAGCACATTTCTCCTCTGACGGTCTTCCTCCTAGTCACATGGCCACTTACCAGTTACTGATAAGTGATCCATCTGATTCATGACCACAAACAAATGTGGTTCAGGTCCTATTTAAAAAAAATATTGGATTTCACCCAATCTTGAAGAGAATCACCTTAAGGTAGAAAGCTGAATTTGTCACTTCACCCTGGTAATGTAAACACAGCCAGATACAGCATTTGTAAATTAAACCGCTCAGCCTTCATGAGCTCACAGTCTCCAAATAGGACTAAAGTAATTACTGATTATAGCTTGTGATTAATCTAGTAAAATAGTTGCTAGTAATGTTTCAGGTGTGTTTCTCATTGTAACCTTTTCAGGAATTGTGTTCTGCCCCTTCCTACTTCCTACAGTGTAAAATATAGATGCTGTAAGAGATCAGCTATAAGCCAGCAAATTAGAAGCTTAGCGGTTGTTTATTGTTTGAGATACTCAGCACTCCACACTATACGGTCTGTCCCTTATGTTGAAACGAAGTCTTTTAGCTAATTGCTTGCATTTAAACTGATTAAAGCAGCAAGATGTGTTTGGTAGGCCTGATGAAGCCATATGAGTTTTATAGTGCATGATCTGAAAAAAAGAGAATTATGGATCAGAGAGGTTCTGTGAAATTTAGCCACTCAGAAATGTTTATTCAGAGCACAACCCCTGTGCTCACATGTTGGAGGCATGAATCGAACCCCCAACTGAGGAGGTGCAAGCCAAACCTATTAACCACTAAGCTACTGTAATTTATTAAATGAAAGCTATGATGCATCTCTTCTGCTGAATAGCAAACCTTCTTAAGTGATTAGTCAGAACAATGAGTGTCTAAGCTCTCAAAATGAGATCTGATTTCATCTGTGTTTACTTATTGTCTTCAATAGGAAGAGAATTCAAGTTAGCAAAGGAGTTTTAGCCACATCTATTTGCAAGGACCATGAACAGTGACCTGTACTAACTATACACATGCACAGTTTTAGATTACAATGAACTAGGGCTGGGCGATAAATCGATTTTATCGATTAACCCGAATGTGTAGTTTACATCGATTTGTTTGAATGAAAGTCGTTTTTTCCCCTGAATGGGCTCAGCCCTCCCCCCGCACGTTTGCCATAGAGATACACAAACAACATGGCAGCGAGCAGGAAAGAGCTTGTTCCCAAGAAAGGCACAGAGTCGGACGGGATTTGGACGGGACCAACATCTCTGTGTTTATTACGGAGGTAGGAGTGTCTGTGTTTTACATGTGGGCGTTGCACAAGACCACGTGTCCAGGATGCGTGGATTGCGTATGGTCATATGACCGATCAATAGTAAAATGGCAGCGAAAAAGAAAGGGGCATGACGCTGGATTCGGAAAACATTGGGTTCTATTTCTGTTTGGAGCAAACCTACGTTTCCGTTTCAGTTTGAAAATTGTATACACAACCACAAGGTTTAGGAGGCAGTTTATAAAAAAGTTTGTGAGGTTTGTCCATCCATACAAAATATTTCTTCGCAGGGTAGCAAACACGTATACATCCATTATTGGTGTGCAGAAAGAAAACTTGAATACCGGTGCGCTAGGGTTAATACGGTAGTTCACATGGACCAAAACAGACAACGCGTTTTGGAAAAAATATTTTTGGCAATCACAGACGTTTGCATTCAGACGAGATTAGATTTCTCAGAGGAGCGCCGATTTTTCTGAAAAACAGTAGGTAATTTGCTCTGGAATTTTTGCACAGGGCTTTAGAAACATTTACAAACTGTATCCAGTATTTATAAGAAGGGGTCCGTTGGAAAGCGATCATGGATGCAGTGAATTCCTGTTATACGCGTCAACAAACATTATACTCTATAGCACTATTCGGACAGGATTTGTTCTACGAGGGGACGTGGAGTAATGCAATTTTACCTCAGGAAGTCTGTAATATTAATTGGCCAATTCGCACGGGACATGACATCTCAGTAAAACTAGCAGAAGTGGGAGGGGTAACTCGCTTTACGCACCACAGTAACCTCCTTGTCGTCATGAGCATATGACGTTGCTTCCTGTTATCACGTGCACAAACAGACAACATGGTGCCTCCATGCTTGCAAAACGTGCCAAAAACTACTTTTAAACAGGAAATGATGGAATTTTACCGTACGTATTTACAGCGGGTCTTTTCAGACGGCATTAGTATTACCTGATCCATTTTTTCCGGACCTTTTTACAGAAGGTAAAAGTCGCTGTATTCTTTAGACATTGTCCGTAATGATTACCAAGATGGCACATCCGGACGGGACCAAAATCACAGAGAAGCTCTGGTAATAATTACTTTACCCCCACGTCCCCACGTAGAACGAATCCCGTCCGAATAGTGCTTATATTGTGTATTGCAACTTAAGTAAATTTGGCTGCATATTCACAGATTCGAGATTCCTGAGTCAGTAACTCCTGAGCTAAATAACTCCTGAGCTAAACACTCTTGTAACACCTTTTTTTAATCGTAGTAATGTAGAGAGGCAGCTACAACCCAATTTCCCTCAAAATCAGCTTCCTCCACGTTGGACAAAATACATAAGTCTCTGTGTGAACACCTAAGACAGATTCCAAGGGACCGTCTGCAAAGTGCAAAAAAAAAATTTTTTTATGAAAAATCATAAAAATTATACAAAGACATTTCCCCCAAATAAGTGGTGTTGTATAAATATCAGGACATCAGTATGTGAGCTGAATTTGGTGACAGTACAGTGTATTACAGTGAAGTTACAGACCGCTTTTCGGGTTTTGCACTTTGCAGATGGTCCCTTGGAATCTCTCAGGCGTATATAAATAAATATACAGGAAAAATCGATTTAAATCGGAAATCGATTTTTTTTTTTTTTGTTAAAAAATCTGGGATTTTTATTTCAGGCCATATCGCCCAGCCCTACAATGAACATGAATTAATATCAGTAATAATTTGAATGAACAATTGAATTACAATCTAGGACATGACAAAAGATGAATACTAAACAAACAAAAACACAAAACCAGTAATAGAGGTACCTCTATGACATAGACCGAACAGGTTACTGTGTTCAAAAGCTGTGGCATGTGTATGCTTATGGTTACTAAGAATAGAAGCTCTGTGTGTGGTATATGAGGAGTAGAGAAGGTTTAATGTATGACCGCAGTAATTAACATGCACGTTGACAAAGCCAGGCCTGGGCCTCAGAGAGTGTGGTGTTTCCATCAGCCCCCTGTACACAAATCCCTCCTGAGGGACTCGTTCATCGCAGGACCAGATTAAGCTGTCAGTTGGGGGTAGGCCGGGACGCCAGAGGTTTATAATGCTATGGCTAGTCATTGGCTATGAGGATGCACCGATACACTGCAGAGAATTGTTATTGGCCCAGTATTTTGCCTAAAGGTCTGGATCAATATCGGTCCATTGGTCTATATTTGTACCATATGTCAAATACACTGTTTTTCTTTCTAAGAAAGAGAGTAGGGCTGAGAATCTCGATTTGGTAATAGATGATAAAAATACATCTTAATTGCTATTCCTATCGGTCTGTATCCCCTTTGTTATTAAATGTAAGATTTGCCTTATGTGTTATAGCTTTATTGTCAGGTGTTTATAGTGACCTTGTCCTCTTTGGCTTTGTACAGAAAGGTGTTCCTCATTCGGAACAACAGTTTAATACAGTCATAACCCTATAGTATGACTTTGCATTTTCCCTAGTAGAGCTCATTGAGCTTGTTTGCACTGCTAGATCAGAGGCACAGACTCTCACCACTAACACCACACCCTGGTACCTGTGAGGGTTTCAGCTGCAGTGTAAATTAAATGCTCAGAGAGGTCACATGATCAGATAGAGCCCAGGGAAGGTGTTAATTGTGTTTGCTACTGTGTTCAGGGTGTAGATTGAACCACTCAGTTACATTTGGAATTACATACTGAATTCAATTCTTTCTCTGGGAAAAATAATCATCAACTAAGACTTTTTACCTTGTACAATTCAGTTTAGTTTAAAATTCCACCACTATATTATTAATGATGGTATTTCCAGCACCTGTATAACTCCGTGTCTGTGTGCGTATGAGGGGTTATGTCATATGAACCGGTCAGGTCTTGTCTATTGTGTGCCCTGAGTGTTGGGTTCAGTTGCTAAGGAGGCTATTTTCCTTGAGGTTAGATCATATGGCGTTAATGTGCACACACACGCCTGCTAGAGCTTACTTGCTGAGTATGAAGCTGCGTCTCGAATGCCATACAACACGCCATGCACTTACACTATGCACTACGAGTTTAGAAGGGTAGTATCTTCTCAAATGGAGCACTAATGTTTTTTTTTTACTAACCGGAGGAATAAGCCCTTTCCAAGTCGATGGCGAATGAAATCAAACACGCGTAACTTGATGTCATTAGATTCAGCAAAATAGTGTGAATTTTTAAAATGTTAAACACATCACATTTAACAGACATTTGTAAGACATGTGATCCAGTGGAGTGCCCTCTGCCAATTTGAAATTTCGTCCTCCTCCATGTCCGCTCCTTGTAGCCCTGCCTTCTTGCACTGCAGAGCCCACACTTCATTTTTTTTTTCTCCCCCGCTTTCCTGGTTGAATATGTGCATCATACTAGTGAGCACACTACTCACACTTTAAAACAGCATAACATAGTGATAATAATCAGATATGTTCACATAAAGTTCACATATTATTCCAGGTTTGTGTTGTGTAAGTATCCAGCCCTGCCTATCCTGTCTCCCTCACCCTGGGGTTGAGTTCCCTTCCCCAGTGCTAATGTCTACCGTTTCCAACATGCTTTCCTGTTAGTCTGTGAAGCTAACTTTTCCATCCACACCTTTCAGTTCATCCTGGTTTTTGGCCCCGGTCTGTTTTCTCACCATGGTTCAGCCATCTGCCCTGTCATTTGGAGCTTTTGTTACTGGGGTGTCTGCTATCTCACTGACCTAAAATGACCTAGTCAGTGAAGGGTGATAAAACTGTATTAGCAGATTAGTTACATCATTTCACCTTTAGTTGTTTGTCAAGCTTGTACATTTTGAGACTCCTTTATGTTAAGCAGAATGTTCTGGATATGAGTTCATGTCTGTCTCTCTCTTTATCACACAGGAAAATCTCCAGCAGCTCATTCTGATGACGTTACCCAACGTTATGACCATCGCCAAGGACCCGTTGTCAGGTAGTGGAATGTGATTTCATGGTAGAAATTTAAGGAATATATTTTAAACATGCATTGAAAATGACACGCATTAAAATAAATATTATGTTTTGAATGTCTCTTTTGTACAAAAGGACAGCATTGACAGGGAGAAAGAGAGGGAACTATTCAATTCACTTTATTGGTATAGTGATTTTAACAGTTGACATTTTGGTAAAACAGCTTTACAAAAGCATAGAAACAGAATTTTATATATATATATATATATATATTAATTTCTTAAATGCAAGTTTACGTTAGATGAACTTATAAATTCTCTCTAACGTCTATCCCTAGTAAACAAGCCTGAGGCGATATTCAAATACTCTATTTTCTTTATTCATCTCTGGTAGTCTTGTGCAATATCCTCACTCCTCCACACATCCCCTGACTGACTGTCCAGCCCTCACTTTCACATCAGCAGCACATGCTTTAGACCCATATTGTCTGGAGGAAGAGGAAAAGACTAGAGGAAGCAGGCCATTGTACTCAGGCCTGAGTGCTGACAGTCCACTTGTTTGAGCAGGACACACACCTCAGACAGCGACAGGGAGAGTCCACGGAGTTTATCAGCTGATGACAGCCTTAATGATCCTTACAAATACTGTTCTGTTCATGATATTCAGGCTTTTCAAGATGTAAAGTGTTTCCACACTGAGCTTAACTCCGGTTTATTGTTGTTCTAAACCCCACATTTAACCCCGGGTAGAGAAACATTTCACACTGGTAATTTGTTTTAGAAGTGACCTTTTACTCAGGGTTAGAAGCCCAGCTCCAAAGCAGGGTTAACACTTTTGCAGTGCTAACCCCGCATTGTGTTGCCAAATGTGTACAGTGTGAAATTATGTGGTGTTAGATGAACGTTAGTTTCTCGGCACAGACAGCCAGTCAGAAATTGTTTCTCATATCACATGAAAACCGTGTCGCAGGGACACTGAACAGAATGACTCAGAAGCATCAGGCTAGGAAACACTGAACATCACTGAAGTGCATGCCTGCAAACACAACAGCAGAAGTGGCATAACGCCTGGTCCACTACACAACAATCCAGACAAGACCAAAAAAGGTTTACAAAGCTGTGAAAGAGTAAAATTCCATTCATACCACACCACACGGCTGTACCATACACAGATCTTTTTAATTACTGTAGCCTCTGTATTCAGATTCTACATTTTCTATATTTGATGTATTTATCGATCTAGTTCCTTATTGAAAATTTTCCACCATATTTCCCCTCTATGCCTCGTACGATCAATTTAATTTTATTATATCTTTATCGTATCTTTTATCTTACCTTTTATTCTTTTACATTCAACCTTTGTACAGTGTATTTATCCTAGTTGTTGTCATAGTTGTTGACACAACAAACATGCAAATAAGAACAAAAAAAAAAAGGTTTAGGAATGTAGTTGTGTGAAAGGTTGGACTATGATTAGCCAGGGTTAATAGCTAACCTTGAGGAAAACAGTGTGAAGAAACATGAAACAACATAACCCAGGAGGGGGGCACAGTGGCTTAGTGGGTAGCACGTTCGCCTCACACCTCCAGGGTCGGGGTTCGATTCCCGCCTCCGCCTTGTGTGTGGAGAGTTTGCATGTTCTCTCCGTGCCTCGGGGGTTTCCTCCGGGTACAATTCGTTTTCTCTTTGCTGCTTCCTGATAGGCTGTGTTCAGGCAAGATGAACTGATGTACATTTAGTTTTGTATGTAGGATCCTGCAGGTTATCAAAATAACCTTCAACTCAACCGTCCCCTCCAGTAGTTTCTGTAGTGTCTGGTTCAGTGATCCAGACTGGGGGGATTAAAAGCAAATGTCCCAGACCATGAGGGTTGTTCCAGTAGGCAGATATAGTGAAAGCTCCTCCTTTCCTCTCTGAGGATGGGGTACAGTGCTAGGAAGGGCACACATGACAGGACTCTATGACAACTCACTCCTGTTCTCCCCAGACACTTTTGTGCAGGTTTAGATACACATGCATGCACATCTTCTATCACTCCTAATACTGGTGAAATCGATTACATGTTTTTGTTTGAAACTAAACTATTATACCAACCGGGAGCCTATAATTCACTCAGGTTGCAGAAGTAGCTTTTCATATTAAAATGCATGGCATTCGTTTTTTTGGAAAACTAAAAACAAGCTGCAGAATGAACACGTGCCTCCCGAAAGCCTTGTGTTAGCATGACCACTAATAATGACTTGGAAATGATTAATATTTATGGCATACTGCAAGTGACTGCCATTAAAATTGTATTATGGTTTAAAAGCATCCATTATCCTGCAGTCACTTTAGCTGACTGTTAGTACTTGGGTTGGTATTTCGGGTTGTAATTAATGTTAATTACATTTAAAACACTATTTATCGTGATAAGTGATGACATGTTATGTCATAGGCAAGGGCATGGAGGAGATGAAGAGGCTTTTGCTGCTGATCCTGGGATGTGCTGTTCAGGTAAGCCGAGCCGTTTTCCGTTAGCTTACATGCTTCCAGATAGCAGGAGTAAAATCGCCGTGTCAGAACATGCCTCTTCTGTTCACTTCCAAGAAAATAAATGAAGAAAAATCAGAAAGTGTCATAAATCCAGTTAAAATCTTCCATATCTCAGCTGATATTTATCCGAAAGCCTCTTTTGTCACATGCATGCAGTGTCTTCCTACAATTTCCTGCTTACTATCGTTCTGTCTTTTTATATCTTCTTCCAAACACAAACACTTTTGTTCCCCTCACTCCTCCTCTTTTGCTCCCGTTCTGATTCCACAGGTTTTTCCTGTTTGCTGGATGAAGGGTAAACAGCATGCACGTGTGCCGTGTATCAGTTCAGAGCTCATTTTATTATTTCTCTTTTATCCTGTGCTGTGTCTGCACATGTAACCAAATATCCGTGCGTCTGTCCCGTGCTATATCCCACTCGCTTGCTTCTCTGTCACTGATTAACAAAAAATAAAATAAATAAAAATCTTGATTCATTTCTTGTCGATCATAATCATTGCAATCCCTACTGGAAATGTTTGTCTATTTTATTTTAATATAAAATATTGAAAACGCTTAGCAGTATCTCATGTGTCTCGACACTCAACATGTCTTTCTCTTTCTGAAGTGTGAGCGTAAAGAGGAAATCATTGAGAAGATTAAGCTGCTAGACATTGAAACCCAGACTGCCATCGTCTCCCATATCCAGGAGGTGAGTGAAATGATTCGCCCTTTTTCGGAAATGTTTCTATTTCAGGTGAGCAGTTATAAAGACGTTAGAATCTTGAGGAAATGCGTAATTCTTTGTCCATGTAGGTGACCCACAACCAGGAGAATGTTCTGGACATGCAGTGGCTGGAGCTGGGGGAGCTGCCACCCGAGGACCTGGACACACTGTCTCGTACCATGGCCTTTCACCTCCGCAGACTTGTTGAAGAGCGTGATGAGAGCTCAGAGGTGAGCCAGTCCACTTCCTCTGGCAAACCGAGCACTGTATTTTATTTGTTTTATATAGGGGGATGTGGTAGAGTGGCTGGTAAAAGATCACGTTTAATTCCTGCATGAAACTGATTTTAGCACTGTATTTATTTATTTGTGGTAGCTGATCTTGGAGGTGACTCAAGAGAGAGATTACTTGCAGTCGCAGCAACTCCCAATATCCGTAAACTGCTCCAATGACCTGAAATCTCAGCCCTCGATACTCACCAAAGAAGAACGACAGCACGTAGCAGTGGAGCTTGCAGACACCAAAGCCAAACTGCGCCGCTCCCGCCAAGAACTGTACGTAATTATGTCTTTAAGTCTTTCAGTATTCCCGTCTGCTTTGCGCTGCATTAAAGGTCCTTGTCCTTACACGTCTCTCAATCATAGTACTGAAGTTTTACAACTGACGAAATGCTTAATAAGGATCACGTCTTGAATGCAAAGCGGTACTGACAATGACCTCTTTAGAGACTGAAACTGCGGACACAGAGACCATCCAAAGCATTTCAGTTTCAGGCATCTCATTTACAATATTTAAAACCCCTAGCAGTAGCAGAGAAATATGTGAAAATCTGTTGGCCAGTTACAGGAACACATTAACATTTAAGTACTCCAGTGGTTTAGCTTAATGCAGCAATGCTGTTCAATAAACAACGATGCAAACCAGGGATATTTCCCTGCTTTTGAAATTTCACTGAAGTGCGATTACTGTATAGACTGAAAAGACAGAAAGGAGCCCTTGATGCATTACACATGAAATACTTCTGATTGGTCGAGTACAGATGCAGCGGTGCATCGCATCAATGAGAAGTTTAGCATGATGGTAGAGAGATTCTGAGAGATTTTAAAACAAGTGGCTGGAATGGAATCAAGCAAGCATTGACTTAAAAGAAACATTTTACAAGCTTCTCTGTCAGTGTTTTATTCCAACTTCATTTCAGTAGTGATCTCTACTGAACACATTCGCTACTGTATGATGTATAAAGGCATGATTTTATGGATGAATGATTGTATAAACGTGTGATTGCGATTGTGACGAGCATCTGTACAGTTATACGAGTTGTAAATGGTATGTATAATTGGGCTTGTGGTCTTGGTTAAAAAAAGTTTATTAAAATTGTGATCCATGCAGGGAAGAGAAGACGGAGCAGTTGATCGACGCTAAGAATGAACTGGAACGTCTGGATGCGGAGATGCAAAAACTGAAACAGGAGGTCGGTGTGTTCTAACTTTTCCACACTCCCATTTACTAATCTTGGCTCTGTAGGTTTAATGAAAGTTTAAAGTTTAAACATGTTTGTAGGTCTAGAGTAATCAATGAATTTCAGAGATACTTTAGAAAAACAGTGTTGCCATGTGCAATTCAGACCGTTGGCTCTTTCTCTAAAGAGCTACTCATAAGATGTAGAAATTACACACTGCTGCTTTAATTGATATGCTAAATTTATTAAAGATTAAAGCGTAAGTTCATCCTGAAGATTATATAGTCCTGTAGAGAGATGGTTGTTTGTATATGTGCTCACACTGAGCTGCTTTATGTGCAGAACATGCAGCTTTTAGCAGAGGCGCGGTCGGTACGAGCGTATCGTGATGAGGTGGATGCTCTGAGAGAACGTGCCGGCAAAGTGGATCGACTCGAAACAGAACTTGCTCGCTTCAAAGAGAAACTTCATGATGTTCACTTCTACAAGGCCCGCATGGAGGTAACTTTTTTACTGTGCTTTTGAAATAATCCTCACATGCACAGGAATACTGTGCTCGTGCCTTGGCTGGCTCGTCTGAGCTCCACTGCTGTCAGTGGCAGGCATTTTTCTGTTTGTCTGTATTTTCTTATCCTTTGCGGTTTGTTTTATCTTTCACACACTGTTTTGTTTCCTCATTTCTGAACCATTTTTAGGAGCTGAGAGAGGACAATATGACACTGCTAGAGACAAAGGCCATGCTAGAGGAGCAGCTGGGTACAGTTAGGGGGCGCTGTGACAAACTACACGAGCTGGAGAAGGAGAACCTGCATCTACGATCCAAACTGCACGATATTGAGATTGTAAGCAGACCTCAGAATTTTAAGATTTTGACACGGAGAGAATTGGATTGAAAATGTGCTGATATCCTCTGTTCTATGTAGTGATTTTTAATTTTTATTTATTTTTTTATTCTTTAAGGATCGGGACAGTGATAAGAAGCGTCTAGAGGAGCTGCTAGAGGAGAACATGATGCTGGAGATTTCACAGAAGCAGAGCATGAACGAATCTGCTCACTTGGGCTGGGAGCTGGAGCAACTGGTTAAAAACAATGACGTCAATGACGGTCAGTCAGTCTAAAATACACTACGCTGTTCAGATTATGGTGTCCAGGTTTCACATATAAAAAAATATTATCATATTAGTAATTAATGACCTTCAGCAAGGTATCTAATGAACGCTCTAATTTCTCAGAGCTAAATGTCTTGTTGACCTGTCTATCCATGTACAGTACGCAAGTCTTTTGTGGTTGAGATGAACGAGTCGGCATCCAGTCGACTTCTGAAGCTAGAGAAGGAGAACCAGAGCCTGCAGAGCACCATCCACAGCCTGCGGGAAACCACACTCAGCCTTGGAGAGGGTCAGCTCCACACCATGGAGCTGGAGAGGGAGAACCAGGGTCTCAGCCAGAAGGTACACTTCATCTTTTCTGACTCTCACCAGTGCTTTACTCTTTAGGGAATTTTCCCCCATCATAGAGATTTATGTTCTGTTTTCAGCTTGAGAGACTGCAGACTCAACTGGACCAGGAGAAGCAGACTATAAAGGACTTGGAGAATATCGGAGATGAGCTCGTCAGGGAAAAACAGAAACTGGAGAATGATCTAGAAAATCAAAGGACAGAAAAGGGAAAACAGGTAAAGCCTACTAGTACTTATTGTACTGAAGGTGGCAGAATGAATCTCAGCCTTTCTGAGAACAAATACTGATTATTGTACATTTGTTAGATCTCAGAGCTGGAGCGAGAGAAGGAGAACCTGATCCAGACTGTGAACTCCCTGCGGAAACGTGCCCAAGAAGACGGTGAGGCACGTGTACGGGATGTGGAAACGGAGAATCGTATTCTTCACCAGAAGATGTCAGACACCGAAAGTCAGCTGGTGCAGCTTGAGAACGAGAAGCAGATGATTACCAAGAAGTTGGAGGAAGAACGGGAATGTACCAAGGAGCTACAGAGGACTGTAAAGAGCATGGAGTGTGCTCAGAAGCAAATCCAGGATGAGTTGACTTCACTCAAAGGGGCTGAAAAACAGCTTGAAGCCGTGCAGTGCAAGAACAACATCCTAGAGCAGGAGAACTGCGAGCTGAAGAAGGACGCAGAAGAGTTACAGAGTGACAACATGCGTCTCAATCTGCTGAAGAAGGAGTACAGGAATCTGGAAAGTGAGAATGCAGAGCTTCGGAGCAGCGTAGCTGAGCTCCGTTCACAAGCCAAGCGCACCGAAAGACTGGAGATCAAGTGCAGCAGCCTTGACAAGGAAAACCAGCGGCTCCAACAGAGCCTGGAAAGCAGCAGCTCCAAAATCCAGGGCATCAAGAATGAGCTTCACGAGGCAGAGGCCCAGAGCGAGGAGCTGCGTCATGAACTGGAGGAGCTGAGGAAAGTGGCGAGACGTGCTGAGGAGGCAGAGAAGGAGCGACGTAGATTGGAGCAGGAGCTTGGCCAAGCCGAGAAAGAGAGAAAGCAACTGGAAAGGGAGGCACGTAGGTTGAGGCAACAAGTGGACGTGAGGGAATCCGCACTCGAGGAAAGCTCACTTAAACTGAGCAACATGGAGAAAGAAGGAACAGCCATGAACAAGGAGCTTGCACGGCTCCAGGACGTTGCCAGTAGAGTCAAGGATATGGAGAAAGACAACAAGGAACTGCAAAAACAGGTCACCATTGACAAGAAGACTTTGGCAACACTCCGAGAGGTACTGCATGTAGTGGTGTTTGCAGCTTTTTAATTTCCCATTCTAAATGAAACTATAGTAAGCCCGTACTATGTGACTGATGTAGGAGCTGGTGAATGAGAAGCTGAGGGTGCAGCAGCAGTGTAATGAGCTGGAGAAGCTCAACCATGAGCTGGAGAAGATAGGCCTGAACCGAGAGAGACTGCTGCAGGAGGAACACCGCTGCGAGGACAAGTGAGTGTGCACACAACTGCACTACCTCACTAATGTAGTCATGCATATTCACACTTGCACTGTTTGAGTCCTATTGCACACATGTTTTGCATACATTACATTTTTAAAGGTTTGAAAATGTGTACAGTCTTGAGAAACATGGGCATGGTCTCAGGAACTAAAGAACCTTTAAACGATCGTATCAGATGAGGGAGCTGATAGTCCAGGGGTTAAGATGTTGGAGTACTGAGCTGAAAGTTATGAGTTTAAATCCCATGCTGCCATTGCAGGGCTCCTGAGCAAGGCCCTTAACCCGAAAAAATTGGTTTAGTTGATAATGAGTTGATGCCAAATACAATAAATGTAAACGATCGCTGATGCAGAGCACAGAACGAGGGAAAAGCTGACGCTCGATTAACTGTAAAGAGTGGACTTTTACAGTGCTTTCTGTTTCACAGTGACTCAGAATAGCATGTCGTGGGCTGCACGTGAAGGCACATGGGCCTACTTAGGAAATCAAACCAGGAAAGAATAAAAAAAAAAAAACGCATGAATACAACTCCGAAACGGTTATAAATGATCTGATGAAAGGCTTCATCTACACTCCAAAACACCGCCTACAAGAACTTCACACAATCATTTAACTGTTTATTTATTATATGTATGCAATAAGAAGAAATTGCTTGTCAAATGTTGACATCAACTGCAATTGTCCTTTTTCTCTCCTTTTCTTAGAATAATGTGTTGTATCAAACCCACTGCAGCGATCTGTTTTCACACACTGATCACTTTGCTTATTTCAGTTCATTTGCAGAAAGGGTTCAAGTTAATGTATTCATTTACTTCCTGCTAATAAGAAATTGAAGTTTCTAAGTAGTACAGTATATGCAGATGAGATGCATCATGGCATGTCTTCATTTATTTTTTTGAACGCTTCTACCAGCTGGAGTAGGTGAGTTGATGTAGTGAAGTGGAACTAACTGCACGAACTTAGCCATAGCAAGAGCATTTTTTTCATCTCTCTCTTTTTCTGTTGTGCTTTTAGGATCAAATTTAGTTTCATTCTTCCTCATCTTGGTTGTGTAATCTGCAACAATGCATGTCTGCTCTAGCCCTATAGCTGCAGTGGAGATCATGGCTGTGTCCAAAAGAGTGGATATAACATTTCTCATGTGAAACTAGTTGAGACTAACACTGTAATACTGCAAACCGCGCTGGCCTTTCATTCATTTTGTTTGGAATGTACCCTGGAGAGTTGTCTCGCGGGAGGAGTACCCTCTATACACCGGATTAGATTTCTCTCACTCTCGCTCCCTCTTTCGTGTGTGTTCTCTCTCTCTCTTGCGCTCTCTCTCGTTCTCTCTCTCCTCTCTCTCTCATGCACTTTCTCTCTCTTCTCTCTTTTTCTCTGTCTTTCTCGCCATCTCTCACTCTTTCGTCCTCTATGTAAGACAGTCTTGCTATTTTACTTTACTTCTGCGTTGTTTTTCCCCCCTTTTTGTTTTTTGTTTTGTGATCTGAAAGGGTTAACAAGCCTTAACACTGACATTTCTTAACTGTTCCAAGTACTCACTGAAACTGAATATGCTAACAATATTTACCACCACCATTCACATTCCACTAGCTTTTCGTAATGTGTGTGTGTGTGTGTTGCTTATGAGTGCTCTTGCATGGGTTCTATATAGTCACAGTAGACTCTTGAGTACATTGGGTTATTTGTCACGTAGAATAGAAAAGAAAACCCTTTTCAGTCTGCTTCTAAACAGTGGAACTTGATCATCTCATTGAAATCCTTCACTGACCCTTTAGTAAGTACAGGATCCTGGAGACAAAGATTGAGTCAGCTCTGAAGAATTCTCTGGAACTGAAGGAGGAAAAGATTCAGAGCCTGGAGTCACGTCTAGAGGAGAGCAGCAGCTTGAACCAGCAGCTACGCACCGAGCTCACATCAGTAAGACCACAGTACACACTCCTTCAACACATTAATGCGCTCAGAGGTCCAACTTTAGAATTTTGTGAGTAGAAGTCGTGTGTCGTGTGAGATCATGAAAATTCCAACTAGAAGAAGTGTACTTCATGTACCTGGGTGATGCAGTTATTCGACTGACAAGTGAAGTGTGGAATGTTGGACACTTCATACACTCAACACACAGAGTTGCTTACATCAGGGAAGAGGGGTGGGGCTACCAGGCACTAATGCAGGATGTGAAAAGAAATTCAAGGATGCTCTACGAGACATTTTACTACAGACTTTTTAAAACAAATTTGTATTTTTGAACATTTTAAAAATGCGTTGCGTGACGTAACGTGCGCTTGACGTTGGCTTGGAAACTTTAGGGCTTAATTTAAACGATACTGCAGCTCTACAATTCATACATTAAATAGTCGAGTGGATAAATATTCTTGCTCGCATCTCACTTTATTTGTTTTGACACCCCACCCCCTTTTTTTTAACTTTCCATAAAAACAAAAAATCTATATCTCTACTTACAGCTGTAACTAAATTTGTGTACTATAGCTCACTTATTATTTAACTGTTTAACTCCTCAGTGTTGCACGCATGTCAGAGTGTGTATGGTTATGTATGTGACACATAGAATAAAACTTTGAATATGTTTGTTCATCCTCTCCAGGTGAAGAAGAGGCTGGAGGCCTTGAGGCAGAGGCAGGAGGAGGAGGCTGCCCACTCTGAATTATCCCAGAAGGCTGTGGAGCAGGGCAGGTCTGGAACCAGTCAAGAGAAATGGGAGACGGAACAGAGAGAAATCACGTCTGAGCTGCTTAAACTCAAAGATCATCTGATTGATGTAGAAAAGAATGTATGCATTTTCAGCGTATTTTTCTTCTAATTATGTTGGCTTTGTAGAAGCCAACATTCTGATTTCTGTTAGAAGCTTATTATCATTATTATTATTATTATTATTATTATTATTATTATTATTCTTATTCTTAGACAAAAATTTATTTAAAAAATGCGGCCTAGGGCGTTTGAGCCACATCCGGATATGTCGTAGACCCTGGTCTGAAGTTTGTTGCTTCTATTTTTCTAAGCGATCGGAATTCCGGCATTCCCAGTACGGAAGCTCAGAGTGGCCTTTTTTCCCATAGACTTCCATTCTAAACTTTTGAGGTTTATAACTCGGCAAGTTTTCGAGCGATTTACACCGAACTCGGACAGGTTCTTTAGGACCTTACTCCGGACGAAGTTTTTATTCTGGAGTTCCGACGGAATTTTCGGTTTTCCCGTAGTCGACGGTCGAACATCCCATAGACTTGAATAGGGAATTCCGAAAAGTCCTCTAAGCTCTCACACACACAATACATCCAACATTAAGAATTGCATGTACTTTCTAT